>NC_079199.1:10466227-10528727 GCF_029499605.1 Hyla sarda
GAGGTCCGCAGGTTGAAGATCACTGTTGGGTTCAGAATCTGTTTTTCAAGATTTTGCACCTTTAAAATTGGGTGCGTCTTATATGACGGTGCGTCCTATAGGGTGAAAAATACGGTAATCTTTTTCATCAAAAACACTGCGCATACCCAGGAGGAGGGAAGGAGGCTGGAAGGGGACAAAACTTTGTATGGAGGGGGATCGCAGAGGGCGCACATTTTAGTGAGTGGAGCTTCATATAAGTAAATGTCCCCCATTATGCTTACTAAGTCTTTAATGTATGAAATATAGAATGTAAAAGCAAAAGTTACACAATTTGTTAAAACACGCAAAGGAAAATGTGTAAAAATAGAAGAACCCTGACTGCAATCCTGCACTATCACTGCCACATAACTACATGGACACGCCGCCCTATGCTGTGTGGAGATTGCAATCACTGCTTCCCGGGGAGATCTGATGAACCCAGTGTGACGCCTGATGGAGGAGAAACAAGAAGGAGCAAGAAGGAAATGTTCACTTATATATGATGAAGAAATGAGACACACTGGACTATAGGGGGTTAATGTAAGAAAGAAACAGAAATAATATAATAAATACATAAACATTGTACATAGGAGCAGTATTATAGTAGTTATATTCATGTATATAGGAGCAGTATTATAGTAGTTATATTCTTGTTTATAGGAGGCAGTATTATAGTAGTTATATTCTTGTATATAGGAGCAGTATTATAGTAGTTATATTCTTGTATATAGGAGGCAGTATTATAGTATTATATTCTTGTATATAGGAGCAGTATTATAGTAGTTATATTCTTGTATATAGGAGCAGTATTATAGTAGTTGTATTCTTGTATATAGGAGCAGTATTATAGTAGTTATATTCTTGTATATAGGAGCAGTATTATAGTAGTTATATTCTTGTATATAGGAGCAGTATTATAGTATTATATTCTTGTATATAGGAGCAGTATTATAGTAGTTATATTCTTGTATATAGGAGCAGTATTATAGTAGTTATATTCTTGTATATAGGAACAGTATTATAGTAGTTATATTCTTGTACATAGGAGCAGTATTTTAGAAGTTATATTCTTGTACATAGGAGGCAGTATTATAGTATTATATTCTTGTATATAGGAGCAGTATTATAGTAGTTGTATTCTTGTATATAGGAGACAGTATTATAGTAGTTATATTCTTGTATATAGGAGCAGTATTATAGTAGTTATATTCTTGTATATAGGAGCAGTATTATAGTAGTTATATTCTTGTATATAGGAGCAGTATTATAGTAGTTATATTCTTGTATATAGGAGGCAGTATTACAGTAGTTATATTCTTGTATATAGGAGCAGTATTATAGTAGTTATATTCTTGTATATAGGAGCAGTATTATAGTAGTTATATTCTTGTATATATGAGGCAGTACTATAGTAGTTATATTCTTATATATAGGAGCAGTATTATAGTAGTTATATTCTTGTATATAGGAGCAGTATTATAGTAGATATATTCTTGTATATAGGAGCGGTATTATAGCAGTTATATTCTTGTATATAGGAGCAGTATTATAGTAGTTATATTCTTGTATATAGGAGCAGTATTATAGTAGTTATATTCTTGTATATAGGAGGCAGTACTATAGTAGTTATATTCTTGTATATAGGAGCAGTATTATAGCAGATATATTCTTGTATATAGGAGCGGTATTATAGCAGTTATATTCTTGTATATAAGAGCAGTATTATAGTAGTTATATTCTTGTATATAGGAGCAGTATTATAGTAGATATATTCTTGTATATAGGAGCAGTATTATAGTAGTTATATTCTTGTATATAGGAAGCAGTATTATAGTAGTTATATTCTTGTATATAGGAGCAGTATTATAGTAGTTATATTCCTGTGTATAGGAGCAGTATTATAGTAGTTATATTCTTGTATATAGGAGCAGTATTATAGTAGTTATATTCCTGTGTATACGGGCAGTATTATAGTAGTTATATTCTTGTATATAGGAGGCAGTATTATAGCAGTTATATTCTTGTATATAGAAGCAGTATTATAGTAGTTATATTCTTACATATAGGAGCAGTATTATAGTAGTTATATTCTTGTATATACGAGCAGTATTATAGTAGTTAAATTCTTGTATATAGGAGCAGTATTATAGTAGTTATATTCTTGTATATAGGAGCAGTATTATAGTAGTTATATTCTTGTATATAGAAGCAGTATTATAGTAGTTATATTCTTGTATATAGGAGCAGTATTATAGTAGTTATATTCTTGTATATAGGAGCAGTATTATAGCAGTTATATTCTTGAACATTTGGAGCTGTATTAGTTGTACTCTGATCCTGATAGAGAGTGAATCTCTGTAGATAGATCCATTTTCTCAGCAGTCTCATCTATGTGTTCCGCAGTCTTTCCGGCTTTGAATGCCTCTATGACTTTTTTGTCCTGTTTTGTTATTCACTTTTCATTTTTTATGCGTTGCAGACACAGTTTGAATAACATTTTCCATAAAACAGAGGAGAAATTATCTGGCAGGATTAAAGCAGAATCACAGTCATAAAAAGTGTATGTGCAAAGCTTTGTTCTCAGACTATGGAATATCATTATGTAACGCAGGGAAGCTGAGTGCAAGGAAACCATATGGCGGAGGAAGGGAAGTGGCATCCAGAGGGCACCTTGAGGAGCCGGATTTCCTCCATTAACTGTTAATTATCACAAAGAGAAGGTTTACTCCAAGGTCCTGTATAAACACCAGCAATTCAAAGCAATGACATTTAGGAGCCATTTAACCTGCTGCTTATTCTGCTTTTTACCTTTACTTATATTGAAGATTTCACAAGGTCATTGAAGGTCACAGAGGGAACACAAAACCTGCAGCTGTACGTCACATGTGAATGGTTGCAAATATTTTTATACAGTGATCCCTCAACTTACAATGGCCTCAACATACAATAGTTTCAACATACAATGGTCTTTTCTGGACCATTGTAACTTGGAACCAGACTCAACATACAATGTTACAGACAGTCCAGATCTGTGAAACATGTCACGACTGGAGGAACTGACCAATCAGAATTGGCCCTTTACTGGTAAATCACCTCTATTACTGAAGTGCATGCACTGACTGGTGTCTGGTAGCGCCCCCTACAGTTCAGGGAGGAGCTACAAGTCCTGTACTACTCCTTATCTGTGCCAGGGTTAGCTGCTCCTTAAGACACCAAGTAAGGGCGGCTCCATTTGGGACACTGTGTGTACTGTATAGGACCCTGAAGAAGCTCCTGTCCCCTACATAAACCATTGTTTCCCAACCAGGGTGCCTCCAGCTGTTGCAAAACTACAACTCCCAGCATGCTCGGACAGCCAACGGCTGTCCGGGCATGCTGGGAGTTGTAGTTTTGCAACAGCTGGAGGCACCCTGGTTGGGAAACACTGACATAGACTTTGATTTACAGCTCCCAGCAGATCTTTCTTACTTTTATATGGAAGGATTTGCTATATCTATATTAGTTATCTATTTATTTTTCTTTAATCCTCACTTTTTCCTATTTTTGGATGACATTTTGGGGACTTCAGAACCAATTACCAGGTTTCCATAGAGTTCAGGTGTCAACATACAATGGTTTCAACATACAATGGTCGTCCTGGAACCAATTAATATTGTAACTTGAGGGACTACTGTATATGCATCAAAATAACCTGTATAAAAATGATATTATGATACAAATACATAATAATGCTGGATAATCCAGTGTACGTGCTGATGTGTTAGTGTTTCTCTCATATGTCTATGTTCAGAACAAGAAGTGCTGCGGTATAAAGCACGGCGGCAGAGAAGATAATCATCCAATGATGTGACAGGAGGTGGATTTTAGAAGGCCTCCATAGACATGAGAGAATCAGCCACTTATTACAAAACTACAACTCCCAGCATGCCTGGACATATAACTCCATTAGAATTTTCACAGCTTCACTGTTTTTACACTGTATAAGCATCATCATATAGCTCCCCCCCCCCCCAAAAAAAAAAAAAAAAAAATTATAATAAAATAAAAAAATCAATAAATAATAATATCTTTAGCAGGATACACCTTAGCAATACAGAACCCTCTTTATAGCTGGAGATTTTAACTCCTGTCAATTACAAGCTCCAAGCTGAGGAGGAATATTACAGAAAAGGTTACCATAAGTTACTTTCTTTATTATTTTCCAGAGCTGCACCCACTATTCTGCTGGTGAGGTCACTGTGTACATACATTACATTACTTATCCTGTACTGATCCTGAGTTATATCCTGTATTATACTCCAGAGCTGTACTCACTATTCTGCTGGTGAGGTCACTGTGTACATACATTACATTACTTATCATGTACTGATCCTGAGTTATATCCTGTATTATACTCCAGAGCTGTACTCACTATTCTGCTGGTGAGGTCACTGTGTACATACATTACATTACTTATCCTGTACTGATCCTGAGTTATATCCTGTATTATACTCCAGAGCTGTACTCACTATTCTGCTGGTGGAGTCACTGTGTACATACATTACATTACTTATCCTGTACTGATCCTGAGTTATATCCTGTATTATACTCCAGAGCTGTACTCACTATTCTGCTGGTGAGGTCACTGTGAACATACATTACATTACTTATCCTGTACTGATCCTGAGTTATATCCTGTATTATACTCCAGAGCTGTACTCACTATTCTGCTGGTGAGGTCACTGTGTACATACATTACATTACTTATCCTGTACTGATCCTGAGTTATATCCTGTATTATACTCCAGAGCTGTACTCACTATTCTGCTGGTGTTGTCACTGTGTACATACATTACATTACTTATCCTGTGCTGATCCTGAGTTATATATTGTATTACACTCCAGAGCTGTACTCACTATTCTGCTGGTGAGATCACTTTGTACATACATTACACTACTTATCCTGTACTGATCCTGAGTTATATCCTGTATTATACTCCAGAGCTGTACTCACTATTCTGCTGGTGAGATCACTGTGTACATACATTGCATTACTTATTCTGTACTGATCCTGAGTTATATCCTGTATTATACCCCCAGAGCTGTACTCATTATTCTGCTGGTGGGGTCACTGTGTACATACATTACATTACTTATCCTGTACTGATCCTGAGTTATATCCTGTATTATACTCCAGAGCTGTACTCACTATTCTGCTGGTGAGATCACTGTGTACATACATTACATTACTTATCCTGTACTGATCCTGAGTTATATCCTGTATTATACTCCAGAGCTGTACTCATTATTCTGCTGGTGAGGTCACTGTATATATACATTACATTACTTATCCTGTACTGATCCTGAGTTATATCCTGTATTATACCCCAGAGCTGTACTCACTATTCTGCTGGTGAGATCACTGTGTACATACATTACATTACTTATCCTGTACTGATCCTGAGTTATATCCTGTTTTATTCTCTAGAGCTGTACTCACTATTCTGCTGGTGAGATCACTGTGTACATACATTGCATTACTTATCCTGTACTGATCCTGAGTTGTATCCTGTATTATACTCCATACTTGTCCTGGTTTTCCACAGTTCTTAGTCTCGTCCTATAAATAATGGCTTTAGCTCTGCTACATCTGGAGGAACCCAAGCCCATAGATCTTTATAGATAAGTCTACACAGCACTGACGGATTTGTCTTATTTCTCAGACGATACAGAAATGTCAAGTCCACGATAGAATGAAATCTTAATTGGAAGAACAGAGTTTTGGTCACAAAATGAAGACAAAGTGACATATGTTCCAGCCGGTAAAGTGTGACCGTGAAAATAGTGGGAGACATTAGAAGTTACTTGAAATTCTGCACAATCTTAAAGTTTATTTGTCTTTGGGTGAGATGTTAGCGGATTGCTGGAGCGGTGTGACTATGGAGCGCAGTGCATGGTTTGGTGATTAGTTCAGCAGATGCCTTCCCAATCTCTGCTGTGGACTGATTTCCTCGGTGACAGACAAGACTCCTCTCTTGTCGTCCCCATTGTCATTTGCCAAACATTGACCCAGTTTCTTTAATTTTCTTTTTCATCTACTTGTTAATTGAGTTTCTATATGGTTCATCTTTCCAGTAATGAGTGTAATGTGCGGTGAATTCACTTCTTGCATCTGTTGCAGTCTTCGCTCCTAATGCTTATGACATAGAGACAACTTTACAAAGAAAAGCAGACCAGAAAAGAAAAAAGAAATGCAAAAACTTTTTATATACAAAAAGATAATCTCATTTCTATTGATAACATTTAACCCCTTAAGGACGCAGCCCATTTGGGCCTTAAGGACGCAGACAATTTTATTTTTACGTTTTCGTTTTTTCCTCCTCGCCTTCAAAAAATCATAACTCTTTTATATTTTCATCCACAGACTAGTATGAGGGCTTGTTTTTTGCGCGACCAGTTGTCCGTTGTAATGCAATCACTCACTTTACCATAAAATGTATGGCGCAACCAAAAAAATACTATTTGTGTGGGGAAATTAAAAAGAAAACCGCAATTTTGCTAATTTTGGAAGGTTTCATTTTCACGGCGTACAATTTACGGTAAAAATGACGTGAGTTCTTTATTCTTTGGGTCAATATGATTAAAATGATACCCGTGATAACATACTTTTCTATTACTGTTGCGCTTTAAAAAAATCACAAACTTTTTAACCAAATTAGTATGTTTAAGATCCCCCTATTTTGAAGACCTATAACTTTTTCGACGGTATGAGGGCTCATTTTTTGCGCCGTAATCTGTACTTTTTATTGATATCATATTTGCTTATATAAAACTTTGAATACATTTTAAATTTTTTTTATTTTTTGAATAAAATTTTATAAAAAAGCAGCTATTTTGGACTTTTTTTTTTTACGTTCACGCCGTTCACCGTACGGTATCATTAACATTTTATTTTAATAGTTCAGATATTTATGCACGCGGCGATACCAAAAATGTATATAAAAATTTTTTTTACACTTTTTGGGGGTAAAAAAGGGAAAATGGGACAATTTACATTTTTATTGGGGGAGGGGTTTTTTCACATTTTTTTTACTTATTTTTTTTTACTTTTTTTACTTTTATTTTAACACTTTAATAGTCCCCATAGGGGACTATTTATAGCAATCATTCGATTGTAAATCCTGTTCAGTGCTATGTATAGGACATAGCACTGATCAGGGTTATCGGTCATCTTCTGCTCTGGTCTGCGGGAAGGCAGATCAGAGCAGAAGACTCCCGGAAGGCAGCGGAGGCAGGTGAGGGGACCTCCGTCTGCCGTTCTGGATGATCGGATCGCCGCGGGCGATCCGATCATCCATTTAAGTGACTGCGATGCTGCAGATGCCGTGATCTGTATTGATTACGGCATCTGAGGGGTTAATGGCGGAGATCCGTGGGATCGCGGGTGTCCGCCATTACCGGCGGGACCCTGGCTGCGATCAACAGCCGGGACCAGCCGCACATGATCCGGGCATAGCTCCGATGCCCGCGGTTATGCTTAGGATGTAAATATACGTCCTGATACGTTAAGTACCACCTCGCCAGGACGTACATTTACGTCCTTCGTCGTTAAGGGGTTAAATATTCAATGTGTGTATAATTGGAGATGAGCGAAGCTGACGAACCCAAATTAGTTTCGAATTTCATGAAATATTCGATTTGCAACAAATGCTCATATCGTGCAAATCGCTTCATTAAACTCCATTTACTGCGGTCCAGGCTCCAGGGCATCTAAAATGGCGGATCTACATGTCAGTACATGGGGCAAGGGACGCTGGGAAGGCGCGAAGGAAGGAGGCAGGATCACCCTGAATCACTAGTTTTGTTCACGAATATTCGCAATTCGAATTTTAATCGCGAATATCGCATATTCACGAATTTGCGAATATTGCGAATATAGCACTATATATTCGTGAATATTGAGCCCTAACTTCTTTAATGGTATAGGGAACTAATGGGCTAGTGCAGGGGTCTCCAACCTGCGGACCTCCAGATGTTGCAAAACTACAACCCCAGCGATGGACGGCGACATCCAGGGCAGCGGTGACGAGCGGTGACGGTCTGGAGCGGCGGGGACACGTGAGTATAACCTCCAATACCAGTGGTCTTCAACCTGCGGACCTCCAGATGTTGCAAAACTACAACTCCCAGCATGCCCGGACAGCCAACGGCTGTCCGGGCATGCTGGGAGTTGTAGTTTTGCAACATCTGGAGGTGCGCAGGTTGGAGACCACTGCACTAGCCCATTTGTTCCCTATACCATTAAAGAAGGGAGGGTTCAATATTCTCGAATATGCGCAGAAATTTTCGCATATGCGCAAAAAAAAAAGAATATAACGAATATTCGAATTTCGCGTATATATGACGAATATTCGTCCATATATATTTGTGAAATATTGCTAATTCGAATATGGCCTATGCCGCTCATCACTATGAATCACATGCAGGATGCAGCCTATCAGCAGCCAGATGTCACAGCCCTATATATTCGGCAGCCATATTGCGGCTCGTCATTTCAATCATTACACTGCATAGAGATAGGACGGACATCGCTGTGTGTGTGTTACACAGAAAAGCATTTTGCAGCAGCGTTTCACCTCTTAGTCCCCTCAGCCTTCCCTAGCACAGCGTATTTGCACAGAAATGAATTCTTACTGCAGCGATTAACCCCTCAGTCACTGTGAACAGCATTGTATTACAGAGAGGGGCAGAGAGCTGTGTGTTGCCTCAGCTGCAGAAATGTTTTCACAGGAGGGAGAAATAATCTTTTAGGGAAAATCTGTGTCTTTGTTCCACAACAACTGGTCTGCTGGTTATACTAGTCTGTAGACGGTATAATCCATACCCAGCAGTCCATTCCTAATAATATTTGAGAGAGAGTCTTTTTGCTATTTTGGGTTCAGTACACAATTGTTACGCCGAGCGCTCCGGGTCCCCGCTCCTCCCCGGAGCGCTCACAGCGTTTTCCTATTCGCAGCGCCCCGGTCAGACCTGCCGACCGGGTGCGCTGCGATAATGTTCCCAGCCGGGATGCGATTCGCGATGCGGGACGCACCCGCTCGCGATGCGCATCCCGACTCGCTTACCAGACTCGTTCCCCGTCTGTGCGGTCCCGGCGCGCGGCCCCGCTTCCTAGGGCGCGCGCGCGCCGGGTCTTTGCGATTTAAAGGGCCGTGCGCCACTGATTGGCGCATGGGTTTTAATCAGTACCTTCACCTGTGCACTTGCCTATTTTTACCTCACTTCCCCTGCACTCCCTTGCCGGATCTTGTTGCCATTGTGCCAGTGAAAGCGTTTCCTTGTGTGTTCCTAGCCTGTGTTCCAGACCTCCTGCCGTTGCCCCTGACTACAATCCTTGCCGCCTGCCCTGACCTTCTGCTACGTCCGACCTTGCTCTTGTCTACTCCCTTGTACCGCGTTTATCTCAGCAGTCAGAGAGGTTGAGCCGTTGCCGGTGGATACGACCTGGTTGCTACCGCCGCTGCAAGACCATCCCGCTTTGCGGCGGGCTCTGGTGAATACCAGTAGCAACTTAGAACCGGTCCACCGACACGGTCCACGCCAATCCCTCTCTGGCACAGAGGATCCACCTCCAGCCTGCCGAATCGTAACAACAATGACTGTGTGCTCCAGCATTGTTGTGTACTGCTGGTGCTGTGGGTACATTTTTTTTTTGTATACTGTAACGCATTTTTCCGACCCAGACTGCTGGAGAAGAGAAAAACTAACTTCACTTGTCCTTCTGTTTTCTTTCTTTTCTTGCCCTTTGCTCTTTTATTCTTTCTCCTCTGGGCCCAAAACTTCTCCAAAAGAAAAGTCTTCTAGACCGGTGGCGGACTCCAGCATAACAATTGTCTGCCAAGCCACTGCCATCACTGCCATCCTCATTCTCATCCTCACTGGAGGGAGGTAAGGCCACGTGAGCTGGGTTCACATAGTCTGCACTGGGGGTAAGTGGGGGGTCAGGGGTAAAAGTGGTGGCACACACAGAGCCCATATCCCCTCACATTGCCCTCCTCACCTCCTTCACCCCCCTCCATCTCTTCCTCCTCACTCAGGCAGTCATCTTGGTGACTTTCTCCTCTGGAGACCCTCATGCTGGAGAAATGGTCTTCATTGAGAAGTTTCTCACCGAATATGCCGACACCCTCCACAATGTCCGATCTTATCCGCACCAGATCCTCCACTTCTTTCTTCACAGTTTTCCCTCTAGCAGAAAATGCTGCCCTGTTGGTCTTAGCTGCATTATTTGCCTCTCTAAGGCCTCGAAGCTGCTTGCCGAGCTGTTCATACTGAGCCATTTTTGCGTGGATTCTGGATCCAAAAATTGCCATGGATTCTCTTGGGTCCCTCACCCCCCATTGCTGGAGTTCCAAGGAACCAGAGGTAGAAGTCTTCAGTCCACTCCTCTGCCTGGAAGAGCTTCTTTTCCTTGATAAACTTCTGCTGGAAGCCTTGCAGCTCCCAGCTGGGGACGGGGAGAGGGTCCCACATTGCTGTGGGCCCTGGTGGCAATCTGTGAGCTTCATCTATCTACTGATGTCACCTTATCATGTACAGATCACTTTCCAGCAGCCTCCTCCTTATCATCACACACTGAACCATAAGTCTAAGCTCAACTTTAAGCAGGGCCAGTTCTGCCTACAGGCAAAATAGTCAGCTGCCTAGAGTGCCCTCTTGATGGGGACGCCGCTCTGCACGCTGCAAGAAATTAGTAGCCAGCTAGCATCCAAAGCACCCGCCCAGCCAGCACCACTGTGAGGAGGTTTGTTACAGTGTGTAACTCCAGTAGTAAAGAGATTACATGAGGAGGAGATTTGTTACAGTGTGTCACCACAGTAGTAAGGAGATTACATGAGAAGGAGGTTTGTTACAGTGTGTCACCTCAGTAGTAAGGAGATTACATGAGGAGGGGGTTTGTTACAGTGTGTCACCCCAGTAGTAAAGAGATTACATGAGGAGGAGGTTTCTTACAGTGTCACCCCAGTAGTAAGGAGGTTACATGAGGAGGAGGTTTGTTACAGTGTGTCACCACAGTAGTAAGGAGATTACATGAGAAGGAGGTTTGTTACAGTGTGTCTCCCCAGTAGTAAGGAGATTACATGAGAAGGAGGTTTGTTACAGTGTGTCACCCCAGTAGTAAGGAGATTACATGAGGAGGAGATTTGTTACAGTGTGTCACCCCAGTAGTAAGGAGATTACATGAGGAGGAGGTTTGTTACAATGTGTCACCCCAGTAGTAAGGTGATTACATGAGGAGGAGGTTTGTTACAGTGTGTCACCTCAGTAGTAAGGAGATTACATGATGAGGTTTGTTACAGTGTGTCACCCCAGTAGTAAGGAGATTACATGAGGAGGAGGTTTGTTACAGTGTGTCTCCCCAGTAGTAAAGAGATTACATGAGAAGGAGGTTTGTTACAGTGTGTCATCCCAGTAGTAAGGAGATTACATGAGGAGGAGGTTTGTTACAGTGTGTCACCCCAGTAGTAAGGAGATTACATGAGGAGGAGGTTTGTTACAGTGTGTCATCCCAGTAGTAAGGAGATTACATGAGGAGGAGGTTTGTTACAGTGTGTCACCCCAGTAGTAAGGAGATTACATGAGGAGGAGGTTTGTTACAGTGTGTCATCCCAGTAGTAAGGAGATTACATGAGGAGGAGGTTTGTTACAGTGTGTCATCCCAGTAGTAAGGAGATTACATGAGGAGGAGGTTTGTTACAGTGTGTCCCCCCCAGTAGTAAGGAGATTACATGAGGAGGAGGTTTGTTACAGTGTGTCACCCCAGTAGTAAGGAGATTACATGAGGAGGGGGTTTGTTACAGTGTGTCACCCCAGTAGTAAGGAGATTACATGAGGAGGAGGTTTGTTGGAGTGTGTCACCCCAGTAGTAAGGAGATTACATGAGGAGGAGGTTTGTTGCAGTGTGTCGCCCCAGTAGTAAGGTGATTACATGAGAAGGAGGTTTGTTACAGTGTGTCACCCCAGTAGTGAGGAGATAAGGAGTGGATTTGTTAGAGTGTGTCACCCCAGTAATAAGGTGGGTCATGTCAAAGGACGAAGCCAAAGGGCAGGGTCAAGGGCGGCAAAATTATCTTTCGCCTAGGGTGGCAAAAATCCTTACACCAGCCCTAGCTTTAAGCCTAGTGGCCAGGCAGTGAACTGCAAGATTTCAGGATTATTTTACAATATAGATCAGTGCTCTCCAATCTGTGGAGCAACAGCTGGTGCAAAACTACAACTCCCAGCATGCCCAGACAGCCGACGGCTGGGAGTTGTAGTTTTGCAACAGCTGGAGGCACATCAGATTTAGTGTAACTATTGCATAACAGCTGCTGAGCATTATGATAATTTTTCTGTACATTGATGAAGCTTAGGAGAAGGGGTGAAAAACACGGGGGGCGCCCCCTGATGAGGTGTATCCACTGATGTGTACCCTACACCACACCCAGGTGATATACCAACCTTAAAGGTAGCTGCACTGGACTTTGCAGTGCTTGAGAGGGTGGAGATAATTGAGTTTGCTGGCTGCTGCACTCTTACCAGTATCAGGTTACCAAAGGTGGTGTCCGATAGAGAGCAATGGAGGTAATAAAAAAAAAAAAGGTTTCGGCAAGGCCCTGCTCAGTATTCGGTCGAAAAAGAAGAACTGAAATAGCACATGACAATACAAACTTTATTAGTGTAGCAGGAAAAACGCATTTCGGCATCCACTGATGACTGCCTCAGGTCCACTTACAGTTCCCAGTTGCAGTACTTGCTATGCTCTGGGTTGCTGGAAAGGAGTCCTGTTGTGTGTCTGTGCTGTCTCGGTCCACCAGACCGAGACCATAGCAAGTACTGCAACTGGGAACTGTGAGTGGACCTGAGGAAGGCATCAGTGGATCCCGAAACGCGCTGTCCCTGCTACACCAATAACATTTTTATTGTCCTGTGATACTCAAGTGCTTCTTTTCCGACCAAATACTGAGCAGCGCCTCGCCGAACCATTTTTTTTTTGTTATTACCTCCATGGCTTTGTACATTGATGCAAGTGCGTATTATAATAACATGTGATTTGAATCTATAATAAAGTGTCCATAGAAATCTAATTTTATAGCTTGGTTGGTTCCATTGTGTGACGCTTGTGTGGGGGCTTTGCTTCTCAGAAATTACACATACTGTCTGTATGACACATATGCTGAGCAGTATCATTTGTCTCTAAGTACTATGTATTCGCACCATGCTGTAGTCACGTACAGCAGGTAAATGAATACTCTGACACTGCTGTGTTGTCCCCCTTGCTGTATGAAATGTCCTTTTATTTTTGTCTGTGCCGCTGCGTCCATGCTCAGTGATCCTTGTCAATGACTCTTCCACTGTTTTCTGTCCACATATCATGTTGAGCAAACATCATAGATAAAAAGAAAGTAGATTTTCCGGCACTTTTACCATTATTCACACAAAATTGAAGAGGATGAAATGGGCCTAATTCCTTTTACAGTGTGTCCTAGACAATGGCTGCTTTAAAGATTTTTTTTTATAGATGTATATATTGTAATTGATATTAGATATTTGGTTTCATTCAAATTAGTGTAGTATAGAGGATCTGTCCCGTGTGGTGTAGTATAGAGGATCTGTCCTGTGTGGTGTAGTATAGAGGATCTCTCCTGTGTGGTGTAGTATAGAGGATCTCTCCTGTGTGGTGTAGTATAGAGGATCTGTACTGTGCGGTGTAGTATAGAGGATCTCTCCTGTGTGGTGTAGTATAGAGGATCCATCCTGTGTGGTGTAGTATAGAGGATCCGTCCTGTGTGGTGTAGTATAGAGGATCTGTTCCGTGTGGTGTAGTATAGAGGATCTGTCCTGTGTGGTGTAGTATAGAGGATCTGTCCTGTGTGGTGTAGTATAGAGGATCTCTCCTGTGTGGTGTAGTATCGAGGATCTCTCCTGTGTGGTGTAGTATAGAGGATCTCTCCTGTGTGGTATAGTATAGAGGATCTGTCCTGTGTGGTGTAGTATAGAGGATCTGTCCTGTGTGGTGTAGTATAGAGGATCTCTCCTGTGTGGTGTAGTATAGAGGATCTCTCCTGTGTGGTGTAGTATAGAGGATCTGTCCTGTGCGGTGTAGTATAGAGGATCTCTCCTGTGTGGTGTAGTATAGAGGATCTCTCCTGTGTGGTGTAGTATAGAGGATCTGTCCTGTGTGGTGTAGTATAGAGGATCTCTCCTGTGTGGTGTAGTATAGAGGATCTGTCCTGTGTGGTGTAGTATAGAGGATCTGTCCTGTGTGGTGTAGTATAGAGGATCTGTCCTGTGTGGTGTAGTACAGAGGATCTCTCCTGTGTGGTGTAGTATAGAGGATCTGTCCTGTGTGATGTAGTATAGAGGATCTCTCCTGTGTGGTGTAGTATAGAGGATCTCTCCTGTGTGGTGTAGTATAGAGGATCTCTCCTGTGTGGTGTAGTATAGAGGATCTCTCCTGTGTGGTGTAGTATAGAGGATCTCTCCTGTGTGGTGTAGTACAGAGGATCTCTCCTGTGTGGTGTAGTATAGAGGATCTCTCCTGTGTGGTGTAGTATAGAGGATCTCTCCTGTGTGGTGTAGTATAGAGGATCTCTCCTGTGTGGTGTAGTATAGAGGATCTCTCCTGTGTGGTGTAGTATAGAGGATCTCTCCTGTGCGGTGTAGTATAGAGGATCTGTCCTGTGTGGTGTAGTATAGAGGATGTGTCCTGTGTGGTGTAGTATAGAGGATCTGTCCTGTGTGGTGTAGTATAGAGGATCTGTACTGTGTGGTGTAGTATAGAGGATCTCTCCTGTGTGGTGTAGTATAGAGGATCTCTCCTGTGTGGTGTAGTATAGAGGGATCTGTCCTGTGTGGTGTAGTATAGAGGATCTGTCCTGTGTGGTGTAGTATAGAGGATCTCTCCTGTGTGGTGTAGTATAGAGGATCTGCCCTGTGTGGTGTAGTATAGAGGATCTCTCCTGTGTGGTGTAGTATAGAGGATCTCTCCTGTGTGGTGTAGTATAGAGGATCTGTCCTGTGCGGTGTAGTATAGAGGATCTGTCCTGTGTGATGTAGTATAGAGGATCTCTCCTGTGTGGTGTAGTATAGAGGATCTGTCCTGTGTGGTGTAGTATAGAGGATGTGTCCTGTGTGGTGTAGTATAGAGGATCTCTCCTGTGTGGTGTAGTATAGAGGATCTCTCCTGTGTGGTGTAGTATAGAGGATCTCTCCTGTGTAGTGTAGTATAGAGGATCTCTCCTGTGTGGTGTAGTATAGAGGATCTGTCCTGTGTGGTGTAGTATAGAGAATCTCTCCTGTGTGGTGTAGTATAGAGGATCTGTCCTGTGTGGTGTAGTATATAGAGGATCTCTCCTGTGTGGTGTAGTATAGAGGATCTCTCCTGTGTGGTGTAGTATAGAGGATCTGTCCTGTGTGGTGTAGTATAGAGGATCTCTCCTGTGCGATGTAGTATAGAGGATCTCTCCTGTGTGGTGTAGTATAGAGGATCTGTCCTGTGTGGTGTAGTATAGAGGATCTGTCCTGTGTGGTGTAGTATAGAGGATGTGTCCTGTGTGGTGTAGTATAGAGGATCTGTCCTGTGTGGTGTAGTATAGAGGATCTCTCCTGTGTTTTGTAGTATAGAGGATCTGTCCTGTGTGGTGTAGTATAGAGGATCTGTCCTGTGTGGTGTAGTATAGAGGATCTCTCCTGTGTGGTGTAGTATAGAGGATCTCTCCTGTGTGGTGTAGTATAGAGGATCCGTCCTGTGTGGTGTAGTATAGAGGATCTCTCCTGTGTGGTGTAGTATAGAGGATCTGTCCTGTGTGGTGTAGTATAGAGGATCTGTCCTGTGTGATGTAGTATAGAGGATCTCTCCTGTGTGGTGTAGTATAGAGGATCTCTCCTGTGTGGTGTAGTATAGAGGATCTCTCCTGTGTGGTGTAGTATAGAGGATCTCTCCTGTGTGGTGTAGTATAGAGGATCTCTCCTGTGTGGTGTAGTACAGAGGATCTCTCCTGTGTGGTGTAGTATAGAGGATCTCTCCTGTGTGGTGTAGTATAGAGGATCTCTCCTGTGTGGTGTAGTATAGAGGATCTCTCCTGTGTGGTGTAGTATAGAGGATCTCTCCTGTGTGGTGTAGTATAGAGGATCTCTCCTGTGCGGTGTAGTATAGAGGATCTGTCCTGTGTGGTGTAGTATAGAGGATGTGTCCTGTGTGGTGTAGTATAGAGGATCTGTCCTGTGTGGTGTAGTATAGAGGATCTGTACTGTGTGGTGTAGTATAGAGGATCTCTCCTGTGTGGTGTAGTATAGAGGATCTCTCCTGTGTGGTGTAGTATAGAGGGATCTGTCCTGTGTGGTGTAGTATAGAGGATCTGTCCTGTGTGGTGTAGTATAGAGGATCTCTCCTGTGTGGTGTAGTATAGAGGATCTGCCCTGTGTGGTGTAGTATAGAGGATCTGTCCTGTGTGATGTAGTATAGAGGATCTCTCCTGTGTGGTGTAGTATAGAGGATCTGTCCTGTGTGGTGTAGTATAGAGGATATGTCCTGTGTGGTGTAGTATAGAGGATCTCTCCTGTGTGGTGTAGTATAGAGGATCTCTCCTGTGTGGTGTAGTATAGAGGATCTCTCCTGTGTAGTGTAGTATAGAGGATCTCTCCTGTGTGGTGTAGTATAGAGGATCTGTCCTGTGTGGTGTAGTATAGAGAATCTCTCCTGTGTGGTGTAGTATAGAGGATCTGTCCTGTGTGGTGTAGTATATAGAGGATCTCTCCTGTGTGGTGTAGTATAGAGGATCTCTCCTGTGTGGTGTAGTATAGTGGATCTCTCCTGTGTGGTGTAGTATAGAGGATCTGTCCTGTGTGGTGTAGTATAGAGGATCTCTCCTGTGCGATGTAGTATAGAGGATCTCTCCTGTGTGGTGTAGTATAGAGGATCTGTCCTGTGTGGTGTAGTATAGAGGATCTGTCCTGTGTGGTGTAGTATAGAGGATGTGTCCTGTGTGGTGTAGTATAGAGGATCTGTCCTGTGTGGTGTAGTATAGAGGATCTCTCCTGTGTTTTGTAGTATAGAGGATCTGTCCTGTGTGGTGTAGTATAGAGGATCTGTCCTGTGTGGTGTAGTATAGAGGATCTCTCCTGTGTGGTGTAGTATAGAGGATCTCTCCTGTGTGGTGTAGTATAGAGGATCCGTCCTGTGTGGTGTAGTATAGAGGATCTCTCCTGTGTGGTGTAGTATAGAGGATCTGTCCTGTGTGGTGTAGTATAGAGGATCTGTCCTGTGTGGTGTAGTATAGAGGATCTCTCCTGTGTGGTGTAGTATAGAGGATGTCGCCTGTGTGGTGAAGTATAGAGGATCTGTCCTGTGTGGTGTAGTATAGAGGATCTCTCCTGTGTGGTGTAGTATAGAGGATCTGTCCTGTGTGGTGTAGTATAGAGGATCTCTCCTGTGTGGTGTAGTATAGAGGATCTCTCCTGTGTGGTGTAGTATAGAGGATCTCTCCTGTGTGGTGTAGTATAGAGGATCTGTCCTGTGCGGTGTAGTATAGAGGATCTCTCCTGTGTGGTGTAGTATAGAGGATCTCTCCTGTGTGGTTTAGTATAGAGGATCAGTCCTGTGTGGTGTAGTATAGAGGATCTCTCCTGTGTGGTGTAGTATAGAGGATCTGTCCTGTGTGGTGTAGTATAGAGGATCTGTCCTGTGTGGTGTAGTATAGAGGATCTCTCCTGTGTGGTGTAGTATAGAGGATCTCTCCTGTGTGGTGTAGTATAGAGGATCTCTCCTGTGTGGTGTAGTATAGAGGATCTCTCCTGTGTGGTGTAGTATAGAGGATCTGTCCTGTGTGGTGTAGTATAGAGGATCTCTCCTGTGTGGTGTAGTATAGAGGATCTGTCCTGTGTGGTGTAGTATAGAGGATCTGTCCTGTGTGGTATAGTATAGAGGATCTGTCCTGTGTGGTGTAGTATAGAGGATCTCTCCTGTGTGGTGTAGTATAGAGGATCTCTCCTGTGTGGTGTAGTATAGAGGATCTCTCCTGTGTGGTGTAGTATAGAGGATCTGTCCTGTGTGGTGTAGTATAGAGGATCTGTCCTGTGTGGTGTAGTATAGAGGATCTGTCCTGTGTGGTGTAGTATAGAGGATCTCTCCTGTGTGGTGTAGTATAGAGGATCTGTCCTGTGTGGTGTAGTATAGAGGATCTGTCCTGTGTGGTGTAGTATAGAGGATCTGTCCTGTGTGGTGTAGTATAGAGGATCTGTCCTGTGTGGTGTAGTATAGAGGATCTGTCCTGTGTGGTGTAGTATAGAGGATCCGTCCTGTGTGGTGTAGTATAGAGGATCTGTCCTGTGTGGTGTAGTATAGAGGATCTGTCCTGTGTGGTGTAGTATAGAGGATCTCTCCTGTGTGGTGTAGTATAGAGGATCTCTCCTGTGTGGTGTAGTATAGAGGATCTGTCCTGTGTGGTGTAGTATAGAGGATCACTCCTGTGGGGTGTAGTATAGAGGATCTGTCCTGTGTGGTGTAGTATATAGAGGATCTGTCCTGTGTGGTGTAGTATATAGAGGATCTCTCCTGTGTGGTGTAGTATAGAGGATCTCTCCTGTGTGGTGTAGTATAGAGGATCTGTCCTGTGTGGTGTAGTATAGAGGATCTGTCCTGTGTGGTGTAGTATAGAGGATCTCTCCTGTGTGGTGTAGTATAGAGGATCTGTCCTGTGTGGTGTAGTATAGAGGATCTGTCCTGTGTGGTGTAGTATAGAGGATCTGTCCTGTGTGGTGTAGTATAGAGGATCTGTCCTGTGTGGTGTAGTATAGAGGATCCGTCCTGTGTGGTGTAGTATAGAGGATCTGTCCTGTGTGGTGTAGTATAGAGGATCTGTCCTGTGTGGTGTAGTATAGAGGATCTCTCCTGTGTGGTGTAGTATAGAGGATCTCTCCTGTGTGGTGTAGTATAGAGGATCTGTCCTGTGTGGTGTAGTATAGAGGATCACTCCTGTGGGGTGTAGTATAGAGGATCTGTCCTGTGTGGTGTAGTATATAGAGGATCTGTCCTGTGTGGTGTAGTATAGAGGATCTCTCCTGTGTGGTGTAGTATAGAGGATCTGTCCTGTGTGGTGTAGTATAGAGGATCTCTCCTGTGTGGTGTAGTATAGAGGATCTGTCCTGTGTGGTGTAGTATAGAGGATCTCTCCTGTGTGATGTAGTATAGAGGATCTCTCCTGTGTGGTGTAGTATAGAGGATCTGTCCTGTGTGGTGTAGTATAGAGGATCTGTCCTGTGTGGTGTAGTATAGAGGATCTGTCCTGTGTGGTGTAGTATAGAGGATCTGTCCTGTGTGGTGTAGTACAGAGGATCTCTCCTGTGTGGTGTAGTATAGAGGATCTCTCCTGTGTGGTGTAGTATAGTGGATCTCTCCTGTATGGTGTAGTATAGAGGATCTGTCCTGTGTGGTGTAGTATATAGAGGATCTCTCCTGTGTGGTGTAGTATAGAGGATCTGTCCTGTGTGGTGTAGTATAGAGGATCTGTCCTGTGTGGTGTAGTATAGAGGATCTGTCCTGTGTGGTGTAGTATAGAGGATCTCTCCTGTGTGGTGTAGTATAGAGGATCTCTCCTGTGTGGTGTAGTATAGAGGATCTGTCCTGTGTAGTATAGAGGATCTGTCCTGTGTGGTGTAGTATAGAGGATCTCTCCTGTGTGGTGTAGTATAGAGGATCTGTCCTGTGTGGTGTAGTATAGAGGATCTCTCCTGTGTGGTGTAGTATAGAGGATCTCTCCTGTGTGGTGTAGTATAGAGGATCTCTCCTGTGTGGTGTAGTATAGAGGATCTGTCCTGTGTAGTATAGAGGATCTGTCCTGTGTGGTGTAGTATAGAGGATCTGTCCTGTGTGGTGTAGTATAGAGGATCTCTCCTGTGTGGTGTAGTATAGAGGATCTCTCCTGTGTGGTGTAGTATAGAGGATCTGTCCTGTGTGGTGTAGTATAGAGGATCTGTCCTGTGTGGTGTAGTATAGAGGATCTGTCCTGTGTGGAGTAGTATAGAGGATCTGTCCTGTGTGGTGTAGTATAGAGGATCTGTCCTGTGTGGTGTAGTATAGAGGATGTGTCCTGTGTGGTGTAGTATAGAGGATCTCTCCTGTGTGGTGTAGTATAGAGGATCTGTCCTGTGTGGTGTAGTATAGAGGATCTGTCCTGTGTGGTGTAGTATAGAGGATCTGTCCTGTGTGGTGTAGTATAGAGGATCTGTCCTGTGTGGTGTAGTATATAGAGGATCTGTCCTGTGTGGTGTAGTATAGAGGATCTCTCCTGTGTGGTGTAGTATAGAGGATCTCTCCTGTGTGGTGTAGTATAGAGGATCTGTCCTGTGTGGTGTAGTATAGAGGATCTCTCCTGTGTGGTGTAGTATAGAGGATCTCTCCTGTGTGGTGTAGTATAGAGGATCTGTCCTGTGTGGTGTAGTATAGAGGATCTCTCCTGTGTGGTGTAGTATAGAGGATCTCTCCTGTGTGGTGTAGTATAGAGGATCTCTCCTGTGTGATGTAGTATAGAGGATCTGTCCTGTGTGGTGTAGTATAGAGGATCTGTCCTGTGTGGTGTAGTATAGAGGATCTGTCCTGTGTGTTGTAGTATAGAGGATCTGTCCTGTGTGGTGTAGTATAGAGGATCTGTCCTGTGTGGTGTAGTATAGAGGATCTGTCCTGTGTGTTGTAGTATAGAGGATCTGTCCTGTGTGGTGTAGTATAGAGGATCTGTCCTGTGTGGTGTAGTATAGAGGATCTGTCCTGTGTGGTGTAGTATATAGAGGATCTGTCCTGTGTGGTGTAGTATAGAGGATCTCTCCTGTGTGGTGTAGTATAGAGGATCTGTCCTGTGTGGTGTAGTATATAGAGGATCTGTCCTGTGTGGTGTAGTATAGAGGATCTCTCCTGTGTTTTGTAGTATAGAGGATCTGTCCTGTGTGGTGTAGTATATAGAGGATCTGTCCTGTGTGGTGTAGTATAGAGGATCTGTCCTGTGTGGTGTAGTATAGAGGATCTGTCCTGTGTGGTGTAGTATAGAGGATCTGTCCTGTGTGGTGTAGTATAGAGGATCTGTCCTGTGTGGTGTAGTATAGAGGATCTGTCCTGTGTGGTGTAGTATAGAGGATCTCTCCTGTGTGGTGTAGTATAGAGGATCTCTCCTGTGTGGTGTAGTATAGAGGATCTCTCCTGTGTGGTGTAGTATAGAGGATCTGTCCTGTGTGGTGTAGTATAGAGGATCTGTCCTGTGTGGTGTAGTATAGAGGATCTGTCCTGTGTGGTGTAGTATAGAGGATCTGTCCTGTGTGGTGTAGTATAGAGGATCTGTCCTGTGTGGTGTAGTATAGAGGATCTCTCCTGTGTGGTGTAGTATAGAGGATCTGTCCTGTGTGGTGTAGTACAGAGGATCTCTCCTGTGTGGTGTAGTATAGAGGATCTGTCCTGTGTGGTGTAGTATAGAGGATCTGTCCTGTGTGGTGTAGTATAGAGGATCTCTCCTGTGTTTTGTAGTATATAGAGGATCTGTTGGCTTTTCCCTTCCCTCCACCATTTCTGAGTACTCTGTATAGTGTCTTCCCTCTGTTATTCCTCCTGGACTTCTCTGCACGATCTGACATCTGTATAACATTTCCCTCTTACAGGGAGCTGTTGCCTCTATACTGTGACACTGTGAGATCAGCGCTAAGAGTCTCCGCCAGGGTCAGAAGACGCCTTGTTAACACAGGTGATGGTCGTACGGTCGTCACATTAGTCAGAGATCTCCAGGAGGAATTATAGAGGAACAGAAAATAGGTTACATTGTTATTTCATGTGGAATAGAAGAATTTACTACAACAGCCATATCAGGGGAGGGAGAGGCGCTGTTAAAAGGGATATACAGTGGTCCCTCAAGTTACAATATTAATTGGTTCCAGGACGACCATTGTATGTTGAAACCATTGTATGTTGAGACCAGAACTCTATGGAAACCTGGTAATTGGTTCTGAAGCCGCCAAAATGTCATCCAAAAATAGGAAAAAGTGAGGATTAAAGAAAAAGAAGTAGATAACTAATATAGATAAAGCAAATCCTTACATATAAAAGTGAGAAAGATCTGCCTATCACTGTCTATTTCAGTGTTTCCGAAACAGGGAGCCTCCAGCTGTTGGAAAACTACAACTCCCAGCATGCCCGGACAGCCAAAGGCTGTCCGGGCATGCTGGGAGTTGTAGTTTTGCAAAAGCTGGGGGCCCCTTGCTTGGGAAACACTGGTCTATGTAGAGGACAGGAGCTTCTTCAGGATCCTGTACAGAACACGCAATATCCTAAAAAAGTAACATGGAGTCGCCCTCACCTGGTGTCCAAAGGAGCAGGTAATCCTGGTACAGGTAAAGAGTACAGAACATGTAATACCTCCTTGTACTGTAGGGGGCGCTACCAGACATCCAGTCAGTGCATACACTTCAGTAATACATGTAAAGAGTAGAACAGAACATGTAATACCTCCCTGTACTGTAGGGAGCGCTACCAGACACCAATCAGTGCATGCACTTCAGTAATACAGGTAAAGAGTACAGAACAAGTAATACCTCCCTGTACTGTAGGGGGCGCTACCAGACACCAGTCAGTGCATACACTTCAGTAATACATGTAAAGAGTAGAACAGAACATGTAATACCTCCCTGTACTGTAGGGGGCGCTACCAGACACCAGTCAGTGCATACACTTCAGTAATACAGGTAAAGAGCACAAAACATGTAATACCTCCCTGTACTGTAGGGGGCGCTACCAGACAGCCAGTCAGTGCATACACTTCAGTAATACAGGTAAAGAGTAGAACAGAACATGTAATACCTCCCTGTACTGTAGGGGGCACTACCAGATACCAGTCAGTGCATGCACTTCAGTAATACAGGAAAAGAGTACAGAACATGTAATACCTCCCTGTACTGTAGGGGGCGCTACCAGACACCAGTCAGTGCATACACTTCAGTAATACAGGTAAAGAGTACAGAACATGTAATACCTCCCTGTACTGTAGGGGGCGCTACCAGACACCAGTCAGTGCATACACTTCAGTAATACAGGTAAAGAGTAAAGAACATGTAATTCCTCCCTGTACTGTAGGGGGCGCTACCAGACACCAGTCAGTGCATACACTTCAGTAATACAGGTAAAGAGTACAGAACATGTAATACCTCCCTGTACTGTAGGGGGCGCTACCAGACGCCAGTCAGTGCATACACTTCAGTAATACAGGTAAAGAGTACAGAACATGTAATACCTCCCTGTACTGTAGGGGGCACTACCAGACACCAGTCAGTGCATACACTTCAGTAATACAGGTAAAGAGTACTGAACATGTAATACCTCCCTGTACTGTAGGGGGGCGCTACCAGACACCAGTCAGTGCATACACTTCAGTAAAATACAGGTGTTTTACCAGTAAATTTCCCATTCTGATTGGTCAGATCTTCCGACCATTGACATGTTGCACAGATCTGGATTGTCTGTAGCATTGTATGTTGAGTCTGGTTTCAAGTTACAATGGTCCAGAAAAGATCATTGTATGTTGAAACTATTGTATGTAGAGGCCATTGTAAGTCGAGGAATCACTGTAGTAGACAACCAAAATAAATAAAAAATTATATACATTCATACAAAAATATCATGGGAGGGGAGAGAGACTGAATTAAAGGGGTATTCCAGGCAAAACCTTTTTTTTTATATATATCAACTGGCTCCAGAAAGTTAAGCAGATTTGTAAATTACTTCTATTAAAAAATCTTAATCCTTCCAATAGATATTAGCTTCTGAAGTTTTCTGTCTAACTGCTCAATGATGATGTCACGTCCCGGGAGCTGTGCATGATGGGAGAATATCCCCATAGGAACTGCACAGCTCCCAGGATGTGAGTCATCAGAGAGCAGTTAGACAGAAAACAAAAACTCAACTTCAGAAGCTAATAACTATTGGAAGGATTAAGATTTTTTAATAGAAGTAATTTACATATCTGTTTAACTTTCCGGAGCCAGTTGATATATAAAAAAAAGTTTTGGCCTGGAATACCCCTTTAAGTGATACAGGAAACAACATAAATAAAATATAGCTGCAAGCAGCATTACAGGTGGCCAAGCTGCACGGTCGGGGTACAGCACACGATTTCTGTGACCCCTGAAGGTGGAGAAGGCGACCACGAACATGTCCTCACATTTTTTACATTCTTCCTACCAGTAATTTAAGAGAAAATTATGTTTGCAGAATATTGCGCCATCCAATATGGCTACGAAATTTTATGATCACATATGTTACAGTGCTAATTTTCACACTGTTCTTTGCAGTAAGTTAGGAGAAAACTATGTAAGCAAAATATTGCGCAATACAATATGGCCGCCAAATGTGGTAATGAATTATGGTGCAGAAAGTGATCACGAACGCGTGTGCTATTTTTCAATTTGTTTTGACCGATAATTTTAGAGAAAACTTTGCTTGCAGACTATTGCGTAGTTCAATATGGCCGCCAAATCTTGTGATCGATTATGGTACAGATCATGAACATGTGTTCTATATTTTACATTGTGAATAAAGAAAGAGGCGGATCACTCACCGGTCCAATGCTGTGCACTTCATTCAGAAAAATCGTGGATATTTAGGGAACAAAACGGTCTTAGAGGCGCTGCCCGAAAATGGTCACAAATGGAGAGACTCGAGCCAGCACAGGACAATTATTATTTTATTTGACACAACGGACGGCGTGTTTCGGCACACAGAGAGTGCCTTCCTCAGGTCCAAACATAAAGTGCAATCTCTGGGGTGGAAATATGTAATGAAGCACTTGTAGGGTTCCTGTGAAGTCCGGTGCCGGCGTGGGTCGACCCACGCCAGCACCGTACTTCACAGGAACCCCACAAGTGCATCCTTGCATATTTCCACCTCAGAGATTGCACTTTATGTTTGGACCTGAGGAAGGCACTCTCTGTGTGCCGAAACGCGTCGTCCGTTGTGTCAAATTCTCCATTTGTGACCATTTTCGTGCAGAGCCTCTAAGACCGTTTTTTTCCCCTAAATATCCACGATTTGCCTAAACTGGCCCTTGCGCAAGGGTCCAGTCCCGGTCAGAGTGCGGCAGCCAATACCTACCAATACCATAGTTACACCGGCCCACTGCAAGCATTGACCCCGGGAAACCTGGGATCAAGGCTTGCAACCTTATCTGGTGAGTATATCACTTAGGTGTGGTTGAGGGTCACACTAAGTCGGTATACATAAACGAAGGGAGCGGCCCCTGTCCTTTTTTTCCCTCTCCCATATCTCCTTTATTCAGAAAGTGGTTACAATGGCTATATATACGGATAAATGGAACGGCAGGGCAGGTGGTGTTACAGAGCTCTGCCCGAAGCGACGGCGCCGTTTCACGTCCTCTGGGCGTTTCTTCAGGCCCGGATTTCCGACGTGAAACGGCGCCATCGCTTCGGATGGGGCTCTGTAACACCTCCTGCCCTGCCGTTCCATCTATCCGTATATATAGCCATTGTAACCACTTTCTGAATGAATTGCACAGCATTGGGTGAGTGATCCGCCTCTTTCTTTATTCACTTTTGGATAATTTGTTGCGCTGAAACTTGTTAGCGTGAGCACCGCCGGCAAACTGGCTGATGTGAATGGGCGCATAACCTTTTGACAGCCGCACATACCAAACCTATTATCCCGAAGCAGCGCCAGGTGTCCTGTTTAATTTATGTTTGGATGAACTATATTTCACATGGACAATTTGTGGACAATTTGTGAAGGTTAAATCTTTAGAAAAGAAAATAGTTTAATAGCTTAAAGGGGTACTCCGGTGAAAACCTTTTTTCTTTTAAATCAACTGGTGGCAGAAAGTTAAACATATTTGTAAATTACTTCTATTAAAAAATCTTAATCCTTCCTGTACTTATTAGCTGCTGAATACTACAGAGGAAATTCTTTTATTTTTTGGAATGCTCTCTGATGACATCACGAGCACAGTTCTCTCTGCTGACGTTATTATAATAATAATAATAATAATAACCCTTTATTTATTGTTGTCCTTAGTGGGATTTGACCCCAAGTCCCCCAGCACTGCAAGGAAGCAGTGCTAACCACTGAGCCATCATGCTGCCGTTAGCTTACATCTGCTATGCATGGTTGCTAAAATGGACAGAGATGTCAGCAGAAAGCACTGTGCTCGTGATGTCATCCGTGTTCCAAAAAGAAAGGAGTTTCCTCTGTAGCATTCAGCAGCTAATAAGTACTGGAAGGATTAAGATTTTTTAATAGAAGTAGATTAGATGTAAATAGATTTACAAATATGTTTAACTTTCTGCCACCAGTTGATTTAAAAGAAAAAAGGTTTTCACCGGAGTACCACTTTAAGATAAGACCTAGGAGGGAAAAATGATTATAAAGGCTTTTCAGTTGGTAGAAGATTTATGATGTGTGTATTGGTCGGAGTCTGACTATAGGGTCAATTAGGTTCAAACTGCAATTTCACTTGTCTTGTTTAACCACTTAACGACCCAGGGCGTACCTGTACGTCCTGAGTTCGCTCCCTTTCTATAGCGGTTGGGGCCTGGCCGTGACCCATGGCTAATAGCGTGCGGCAGTGATCACGGTGCCGCACACTATTAACCCTTTAATGGATTTTTAGGTGCAAAACTGAAAGAATTTAGATTTTTTAAAAGTAAGGAGGAAAAAACGAAAGTGCCAAAACAGAATAACCCAGGGTCCTTAAGGGGTTAATGGCTACAGAAAACATATGAAAAGTATTCTTTTATAATATGTTAAGATAAATTTTCATGTTTGTTTTTCTTGTTTGTATTAGAAAGGAGGAAAAAATCAGATTATTAGAGGATGTTGTGATGATCATAATAAAAATATTTTGTATCTGTACTTTAAGACGTTGGAGGCGAACGGAGTACAGGTATGCCCCTGCGTCCCGGTAGTTAACAACCAAGTGTGTACCTGTATGCCCTTGGTATTTCTGATCACCGCCGCTCGCCGGGCAGTGCTCGGAATGGGATAGCATCCCATGGCAATGTCAATTCTGACCAGCAAATCACAGCATTTCTGGGCCAAGCCGTTTGCTGCCTGTTTGCAGAATATTGCACAATTCAATATGGCCGCTAAATCTGGTGATCAAAAGTGTTACAGAAAGTGATCATTAACATGTGAGCTAATTTTCACATTGTTTTGCACCAGCAATTTCAGAGAAAACTACGATGCAGAATATTCCGCAATCCAGTATGGCTGCCAAATTTGGTGATCAATTGTGGTACAGAAAGTGATGACAAACATGTGCGCAAATTTTTGCATGGTCTTACCAATAATTTTAGAGAAAACTATGTTTGCACAATTTTGTTCAATCCAATATGGCTACAAAATCTGGTGATCAAATGTGGTACAGAAAGTGATCACGAACAAGTGTGCTAATTTTCCCATTGTTCTGACCAGTAATTTCTGAGAAAACCATGTATGTAGAATGTTGCACAATCCAATATGGCCGCCAAATTTGGTGATCAACTGTGGTACAGAAAGTGAGTAATCTACTATTGTGCTAAGAAATATACGGTAACTGTTAGATTAACAGTCTACACATTACACACAGTTAACAAAACTGCAGATCATTATTAATGCCATCTAAATGTTATTGGCGAGCGGTGGCCATATTGATTATGCAAATGAACCAGCTTTAACAACCTTCGTACAGGAGCTTACCATGAACATGTCTACCAAATGATACATTATTCTATCAAACATTTTCAGAGAAGAAGTTGTACTGCATATAAAATATTGTGCAATCCTATATGGCTGCCAAACAGGATTAATTTACTTACTTTTAACAAGTTTGGCGCTGAGAATCTCGCTGTGAAAGTTTACAACTGCAGATGGTTTCATAAACAGGTCAGAGGTCAGAGAAGTAAAGTCATAAAACAACTGACACCTCCTGATAAGACACTGAACACTAAGAAACACTAAACATGTTAAAGGGGTACTCCAGCGCTAAGACATCTTATCCCCTATCTAAAGGATAGAGGATAAGATGCCTGATCATGGGAGTCCCGCCGCTGGGGACCCCCGTGATCTTCCACGCCGTACCCCGTTACAATCAGTCCCCGGAGTATGTTCGCTCCGGGTCTGATTACTAGCGATCACAGGGACGGAGGATAGTGATGTCACGGCTCCGCCCCCATGTGATGTCATGCTCCGCCCCCTCAATGCAAGCCTATTGAGGCTTCCATAGGCTTGCATTGAGGGGGCTGAGCATGACGTCACGCGGGGGCGGAGCTGTGACATCACTATGCTCTGGCCCCATGATCGCCAGTCATCAGACCCGGAGCGAACATACTCCGGGGACTGATTGTAAAGGGGCGCTGCGTGCAAGATCACAGGGGTTCCCAGTGGCCATATTGATTATGCAAATGAACCAGCTTTAACAACCTTGGTGCCAAATTGTAAGTTATTCTAACAAATGGTTTCAGAGAAGAAGATGTTGTTAGAATATTGAGCAAACCAATATGGCGGCCAGGTCATGTGACCTATGACCTGGCCACCAAAGTTCCATAAGTATTGGAGTAACAGTGCAGCTATTACATGCATTTTATCACGGTGGAATAATAATAATAATAATAATAATAATAATAACAATAATAATTTGAGCAAAATTGGTGCTTGGTCACCTAATAAATAAATGAAAAATACACATAAATTCATTAAAAATAATACTAATAGATGCAGAGCTTTTCTTAGTCTTTGTTTATTTTATTTTTTTCTTATTATTTAAATTGTGCAAACATCAGAAATACAGAGACAAAGGAGAAGGGGGTTAATTCTGCAGTATTTCTCCCTCAGTATATACATGTACATGTATGTATAATGTGAGTGTAATGTGTGTACTATCAATATCTGTTTGAAAAGTGGACAAGTGTGTAATGTGAATATGTATATATGGGTGTGCATGTATATGTGTGTCTATTTTGATCTATGAGTGTGCATGGGTGTGCATCTGTGTGTATGGGTATGTGTGTGTGTTTGTGTATGGGTGTGCATATATATGTGTGTGTGTATGGGTGTGTGTGAATGGATATGCAAGTGTGTGTAGGGGTGCGTGTATGTCTGTGTGTTTATAGATATGTATGTGTGTGTGTCTGTCTGTGTGTGTATATGTGAGTGTGTGTAAATGTGTCTGTGTATGGGTGTGTATGTGTGTATAGGTATGTGTGTTTAAGGGTGTGTGTGTATATATATATATATATATATATATATATATATATATATATATATGTCTATCTGTGTGTGTGGGGGGGCGGTTGAAAGGGTATGTGTGTGAGTGTGTGTGTTAGTGTGTGTTTGTGGGGGGGGGGTGTAAGGGTGCGTGTTGGTATGGTTTATGTGTTAGTGTGTGTGTGTCTGTATGGTTGTGTGTGTGTTAGTGTGTGTGTATGGTTGTGTGTGCGTCTGTGTGTATGGTTGTGTGTGTTAGTGTGTGTGTGTGTGTGTGTCTGTTTGTGTGTAGGGTTGTGTATGTTAGTGTGTGTGTGTGTCTGTTTGTGTGTATGGTTGTGTGTGTTAGTGTGTGTCTGTTTGTGTGTATGATTGTGTGTGTTAGTATGTGTGTGTCTGTGTTAGTGTGTGTGTGTATGGTTTATGTGTCAGTGTGTCTGTTTGTGTATGGTTGTGTGTGTTAGTGTGTGTGTCTGTGTTTATGGTTGTGTGTGTGTCTGTTTGTGTGTGTGGTGTGTGTGTTTATGGTTGGGTGTGTGTATATGTGTGCATGTGTGGTGTGTGTGTGTGTGTGTGTGTGGTGTGTGTGTGTGTGTGTGCCGTGTGTGTATGGTTGGGTGTGTGTGTATGCGTGTGTATGGTTGTGTGTGTGTGTTTGTGTATGGTTGTGTGTGTGTATGTGTATGGTTGTGTGTGTGTGTGTGTGTGTATGGTTGTGTGTGTTAGTGTGTGTGTGTGTGTGTCTGTTTGTGTGTAGGGTTGTGTATGTTAGTGTGTGTGTGTGTCTGTTTGTGTGTATGGTTGTGTGTGTTAGTGTGTGTCTGTTTGTGTGTATGATTGTGTGTGTTAGTATGTGTGTGTCTGTGTTAGTGTGTGTGTATGGTTTATGTGTCAGTGTGTCTGTTTGTGTATGGTTGTGTGTGTTAGTGTGTGTGTCTGTGTTTATGGTTGTGTGTGTGTCTGTTTGTGTGTGTGGTGTGTGTGTTTATGGTTGGGTGTGTGTATATGTGTGCATGTGTGGTGTGTGTGTGTGTGTGGTGTGTGTGTGTGTGTGTGCCGTGTGTGTATGGTTGGGTGTGTGTGTATGCGTGTGTATGGTTGTGTGTGTGTGTTTGTGTATGGTTGTGTGTGTGTATGTGTGTGTGTGGTGTGTGTGTGTGTGTGCCGTGTGTGTATGGTTGGGTCTGTGTGTATGTGTGTGTAAGGTTGTATGTGTGTGTATGTGTATGGTTGTGTGTGTGTATGTGTATGGTTGTGTATGGTTGTGTGTGTGTGTGTGTAGCTACAGCTGTGAATATACTTTGTTCATTTTAGTATGCAGATATTCTGGGCCCCTGGATCCCTTAATCTATAAGACAACAATACTTGTGTCCCTTGTGATCTCCAGCCTGACATGTTACATCATAAAACTACATCCCTCGTATTCTGACAGCTGGAGAATAATGGGAATTTAAGGCCCCATTTTCATCTAGATAAAAAAAAAACAAACCTGTTTAGCTCTTGGTGCGTCTCTGTTTGAGGTTCTCCAGGGATGTGGCCCATTTTTCGTCTTCATACTTACATTAGCTGAGAGGTAAGTCTATTCCACCTGCTGGAATCCACAAGCGGGTCACCCTCCTCCTCGTGCACTCAAGAAACACTTTCTTCTTTCAATTCTCAGTTCTGAAATATTAATAAACACTTATGAATGTGCGACATGGAGGAGATAATTACCTGCGATAGGAAACTTCTCATCATTTTCTCTGTATTACAGGTTTAAGGAAAGATCTTTAATGGACCATACAAAGTCAAATATGGTATTGTAATATAATAACCAGGAAAAAAAACAAGTTACATAGATCTGACCTACATAAAATAGTGTCACTTTGTGAATAGAACATTTATCCTTTACTGATCCTGAGATATAACATGTATTCTACTCCAGAGCTGCACTCACTATTCTGCTGGTGGAGTCACTGTGTACATACATTATATTACTTATCCTGTACTGATTCTGAGTTATATCCTGTATTATACTTCAGACCTGTACTCACTATTCTGCAGGTGGAGTCACTGTGCACATAGATTACATTACTTATCCTGTACTGATCCTGAGTTACACCCTGTATTACACTCTAGAACTGCACTCACTATTTTGCTGATGGAGTCACTGTGTATATACACTACATGTATGGACCTCCTGCTGTACCCAGCGTACAGCAGGAGGTGGCCGTCTCATAGTAACCAGCGTACAGCAGGAGGTGGCAGTCGTATAGTAAACATATAGCAAGAGGTGACCATCTTGTAGTATCAAGTGTATAGCATAAGGCGGTGGACTTGTACTTTCCAGCATATAGCAGGAAGTGGCAAACTTGTAGTAGCCAACTGACAGCAGGAAGTGGGGGACTGATGGGTTTGTAGTATCCAGCGGACAGCAGGGGTGTTGCTAGTATTGTATAATCAGTGGAATCTGGCATAGGAGGTTTAAAGTCCTGACTGGTCCATGCCCTATTCCTTTTAGTGAATGTTGGTTTTTCAATGTTGCTGGCTGACAATCTTGTTTGCTAAGGGATGATGTTGCTGCTTTTTGTGCTGAACACTCTCTCTGATGCTATACTGGAGAGTAAAGAAGGGATTTTCAACAAGAAGTTTTCCAAATTTTCAAAAATATGTTTGTCCCCTCCCCTCGAATTTTCAACATTGTAAAGATTGATATAAAATTCTTCCTTTAGAGAAGTTCCAAGAGTATTAGTGAAAAATAGATTTTTTAAATTTTATTTAAAGAAATAGAACTGGCCATAGCCATTACTCAAAATACTGTAACATGCACTGTGCTGCACACCGACAACTGCATGGAGTGGTCTATCCTCTGCGCCACATGATTTTGCACAGCGAGGACTAGTGGTATTATTTTACAGTTGGGTTGTTATTTTACAGCAAAATATGAACACTGTGTGTGCGATTAAACCCCACAAATGTTACGCCGAGCGCTCCGGGTCCCCGCTCCTCCCCGGAGCGCTCGCTTCACTCTCCCCGCGGCAGCGCTCCGGTCACGTCCTCTGACCCGGGGCGCTGCGATTCCGCTGCCAGCCGGGATGCGATTCGCGATGCGGGTAGCGCCCGCTCGCGATGCGCACCCCGGCTCCCCTACCTGACTCGCTCTCCGTCTGTTCTGTCCCGGCGCGCGCGGCCCCGCTCCCTAGGGCGCGCGCGCGCCCGGTCTCTGCGATTTAAAGGGCCACTGCGCCGCTGATTGGCGCAGTGGTCCCAATTAGTGTGTTCACCTGTGCACTTCCCTATATCACCTCACTTCCCCTGCACTCCCTTGCCGGATCTTGTTGCCTTAGTGCCAGTGAAAGCGTTCCTTGTGTGTTCCTTGCCTGTGTTTCCAGACCTTCTGCCGTTGCCCCTGACTACGATCCTTGCTGCCTGCCCTGACCTTCTGCTACGTCCGACCTTGCTTTTGCCTACTCCCTTGTACCGCGCCTATCTTCAGCAGCCAGAGAGGTGAGCCGTTGCTAGTGGATACGACCTGGTCACTACCGCCGCAGCAAGACCATCCCGCTTTGCGGCGGGCTCTGGTGAAAACCAGTAGTGGCTTAGAACCGGTCCACTAGCACGGTCCACGCCAATCCCTCTCTGGCACAGAGGATTCACTACCTGCCAGCCGGCATCGTGACAGTAGATCCGGCCATGGATCCCGCTGAAGTTCCTCTGCCAGTTGTCGCTGACCTCACCACGGTGGTCGCCCAGCAGTCACAACAGATAGCGCAACAAGGCCAACAGCTGTCTCAACTGACCGTTATGCTACAACAGTTACTACCACAGCTTCAGCAGTCATCTCCTCCGCCAGCTCCTGCACCTCCTCCGCAGCGAGTGGCCGCTCCTGGGATACGCTTATCCTTGCCGGATAAATTTGATGGGGACTCTAAGTTTTGCCGTGGCTTTCTTTCCCAATGTTCCCTGCATCTGGAGATGATGTCGGACCTGTTTCCCACTGAAAGGTCTAAGGTGGCTTTCGTAGTCAGCCTTCTGTCCGGAAAAGCCCTGTCATGGGCCACACCGCTCTGGGACCGCAATGACCCCGTCACTGCCTCTGTACACTCCTTCTTCTCGGAAATCCGAAGTGTCTTTGAGGAACCTGCCCGAGCCTCTTCTGCTGAGACTGCCCTGTTGAACCTGGTCCAGGGTAATTCTTCCGTTGGCGAGTATGCCGTACAATTCCGTACTCTTGCTTCAGAATTGTCCTGGAATAATGAGGCCCTCTGCGCGACCTTCAAAAAAGGCCTATCCAGCAACATTAAAGATGTTCTGGCCGCACGAGAAATTCCTGCTAATCTACATGAACTTATTCACCTAGCCACTCGCATTGACATGCGTTTTTCCGAAAGGCGTCAGGAACTCCGCCAAGATATGGACTCTGTTCGCACGAGGCGTTTCTTCTCCTCGGCTCCTCTCTCCTCTGGTCCCCTGCAATCTGTTCCTGTGCCTCCCGCCGTGGAGGCTATGCAGGTCGACCGGTCTCGCCTGACACCTCAAGAGAGGACACGACGCCGTATGGAGAACCTCTGCCTGTACTGTGCTAGTACCGAACACTTCCTAAGAGATTGTCCTATCCGTCCTCCCCGCCTGGAAAGACGTACGCTGACTCCGCACAAAGGTGAGACAGTCCTTGATGTCTACTCTGCTTCTCCACGTCTTACTGTGCCTGTGCGGATGTCTGCCTCTGCCTTCTCCTTCTCTACAGTGGCCTTCTTGGACTCAGGATCTGCAGGAAATTTTATTTTGGCCTCTCTCGTCAACAGGTTCAACATCCCGGTGACCAGTCTCGCCAGACCCCTCTACATCAATTGTGTAAATAATGAAAGATTGGACTGTACCATACGTTTCCGCACGGAGCCCCTTCTTATGAGCATCGGATCTCATCATGAGAGGATTGAACTTTTGGTCCTCCCCAATTGCACCTCGGAAATTCTCCTTGGACTTCCCTGGCTTCAACTTCATTCCCCTACCCTGGATTGGTCCACTGGGGAGATCAAGAGTTGGGGGTCCTCTTGTTCCAAGAACTGTCTAAAACCGGTTCCCAGTAACCCTTGCCGTAACTCTGTGGTTCCTCCAGTAACCGGTCTCCCTAAGGCCTATATGGACTTCGCGGATGTTTTCTGCAAAAAACAAGCTGAGACTCTACCTCCTCACAGGCCTTATGATTGCCCTATCGACCTCCTCCCGGGCACTACTCCACCCCGGGGCAGAATTTATCCTCTCTCTGCCCCAGAGACTCTTGCCATGTCCGAATACGTCCAGGAGAATCTAAAAAAGGGCTTTATCCGTAAATCCTCCTCTCCTGCCGGAGCCGGATTTTTCTTTGTGTCCAAAAAAGATGGCTCCCTACGTCCTTGCATTGACTACCGCGGTCTTAATAAAATCACGGTTAAGAACCGCTACCCCTTACCCCTCATCTCTGAACTCTTTGATCGCCTCCAAGGTGCCCACATCTTCACTAAATTGGACTTAAGAGGCGCCTATAACCTCATCCGCATCAGAGAGGGGGACGAGTGGAAAACGGCATTTAACACCAGAGATGGACACTTTGAGTATCTGGTCATGCCCTTTGGACTGTGCAACGCCCCTGCCGTCTTCCAAGACTTTGTCAATGAAATTTTTCGTGATCTGTTATACTCCTGTGTTGTTGTATATCTGGACGATATCCTAATTTTTTCTGCCAATCTAGAAGAACACCGCCAGCATGTCCGTATGGTTCTTCAGAGACTTCGTGACAACCAACTCTATGCCAAAATTGAGAAATGTCTGTTTGAATGCCAATCTCTTCCTTTTCTAGGATATTTGGTCTCTGGCCAGGGACTACAGATGGATCCAGACAAACTCTCTGCCGTCTTAGATTGGCCACGCCCCTCCGGACTCCGTGCTATCCAACGCTTTTTGGGGTTCGCCAATTGTTACAGGCAATTTATTCCACATTTTTCTACCATTGTGGCTCCTATCGTGGCTTTAACCAAAAAAAATGCTGATCCCAAGTCCTGGCCTCCTCAAGCAGAAGACGCCTTTAAACGACTCAAGTCTGCCTTTTCTTCGGCTCCCGTCCTCTCCAGACCTGACCCTTCCAAACCCTTCCTATTGGAGGTTGATGCCTCCTCAGTGGGAGCTGGAGCTGTTCTTCTACAAAAAAATTCTTCCGGGCATGCTGTCACTTGTGGTTTTTTCTCTAGGACCTTCTCTCCAGCGGAGAGGAACTACTCCATCGGGGATCGAGAGCTTCTAGCCATTAAATTAGCACTTGAGGAATGGAGGCATCTGCTGGAGGGATCAAGTTCTCCTGTTATTATCTACACCGACCACAAGAACCTCTCCTACCTCCAGTCTGCCCAACGGCTGAATCCTCGCCAGGCCCGGTGGTCTCTGTTCTTTGCCCGATTTAATTTTGAGATTCACTTTCGTCCTGCCGATAAGAACATTAGGGCCGATGCTCTCTCTCGTTCCTCGGATGCCTCAGAAGTTGAACTCTCTCCGCAACACATCATTCCACCTGACTGCCTGATCTCCACTTCTCCTGCCTCCATCAGGCAGACTCCTCCAGGAAAGACCTTTGTTTCTCCTCGCCAACGCCTCGGAATCCTCAAATGGGGTCACTCCTCCCATCTCGCAGGTCATGCGGGTATCAAGAAATCTGTGCAACTCATCTCCCGCTTCTATTGGTGGCCGACTCTGGAGACGGATGTTGTGGACTTTGTGCGAGCCTGCACTATCTGTGCCCGGGATAAGACTCCTCGCCAGAAGCCCGCTGGTTTTCTTCATCCTCTGCCTGTCCCCGAACAGCCTTGGTCTCTGATTGGTATGGATTTTATTACTGATTTACCCCCTTCCCGTGGCAACACTGTTATTTGGGTGGTCGTTGATCGATTCTCCAAAATGGCACATTTCATCCCTCTTCCTGGTCTTCCTTCTGCGCCTCAGTTGGCTAAACAATTTTTTGTACACATTTTTCGTCTTCACGGGTTGCCTACGCAGATTGTCTCGGATAGAGGCGTCCAATTCGTGTCTAAATTCTGGAGGGCTCTCTGTAAACAACTCAAGATTAAATTAAATTTTTCTTCTGCATATCATCCCCAGTCCAATGGACAAGTAGAAAGGATTAACCAGATCTTGGGTGATTATTTGCGACATTTTGTTTCCTCCCGCCAGGATGACTGGGCAGATCTCCTCCCATGGGCCGAATTCTCGTATAACTTCAGGGTCTCTGAGTCTTCCTCCAAATCCCCATTTTTCGTGGTGTACGGCCGTCACCCTCTTCCCCCCCTCCCTACTCCCTTGCCCTCTGGTCTGCCCGCTGTGGATGAAATTTCTCGTGACCTTTCCATCATATGGAGAGAGACCCAAAATTCTCTCTTACAGGCTTCATCACGCATGAAGAAGTTCGCGGATAAGAAAAGAAGAGCTCCCCCCGTTTTTTCCCCTGGAGACAAGGTATGGCTCTCCGCTAAATATGTCCGCTTCCGTGTCCCTAGCTACAAGTTGGGACCTCGCTATCTTGGTCCTTTCAAAATTTTGTGTCAAATTAATCCTGTCTCTTATAAACTTCTTCTTCCTCCCTCTCTTCGTATCCCTAATGCCTTTCACGTCTCTCTTCTCAAACCACTCATCCTCAACCGTTTTTCTCCCAAATCTGTTCCTCCCACTCCTGTTTCTGGCTCCTCGGACATCTTCTCGGTCAAAGAAATTTTAGCTGCCAAAAAGGTCAGAGGGAAAAATTTTTTTTTAGTGGACTGGGAGGGTTGTGGTCCTGAAGAGAGATCCTGGGAACCTGAGGACAACATCCTAGACAAAAGTCTGCTCCTCAGGTTCTCAGGCTCTAAGAAGAGGGGGAGACCCAAGGGGGGGGGTACTGTTACGCCGAGCGCTCCGGGTCCCCGCTCCTCCCCGGAGCGCTCGCTTCACTCTCCCCGCGGCAGCGCTCCGGTCACGTCCTCTGACCCGGGGCGCTGCGATTCCGCTGCCAGCCGGGATGCGATTCGCGATGCGGGTAGCGCCCGCTCGCGATGCGCACCCCGGCTCCCCTACCTGACTCGCTCTCCGTCTGTTCTGTCCCGGCGCGCGCGGCCCCGCTCCCTAGGGCGCGCGCGCGCCGGGTCTCTGCGATTTAAAGGGCCACTGCGCCGCTGATTGGCGCAGTGGTCCCAATTAGTGTGTTCACCTGTGCACTTCCCTATATCACCTCACTTCCCCTGCACTCCCTTGCCGGATCTTGTTGCCTTAGTGCCAGTGAAAGCGTTCCTTGTGTGTTCCTTGCCTGTGTTTCCAGACCTTCTGCCGTTGCCCCTGACTACGATCCTTGCTGCCTGCCCTGACCTTCTGCTACGTCCGACCTTGCTTTTGCCTACTCCCTTGTACCGCGCCTATCTTCAGCAGCCAGAGAGGTGAGCCGTTGCTAGTGGATACGACCTGGTCACTACCGCCGCAGCAAGACCATCCCGCTTTGCGGCGGGCTCTGGTGAAAACCAGTAGTGGCTTAGAACCGGTCCACTAGCACGGTCCACGCCAATCCCTCTCTGGCACAGAGGATTCACTACCTGCCAGCCGGCATCGTGACAACAAATATACGTACAGGCACATTATATGGATAATACTTGTTCAATGTACACACTTTTAGCTACATTATTATCTTACAACCTGGTAGAAATACAGTGTGTGTGATTAAAACAAAGAAAATATATGTAAAGATGCTTTAGTTGGCTAATACGTGTTCAATGTACATGCTTTAAACTACATTGTTATCTTACAACAAGGTAGGAATACTGCGTGTGCACAACTATACCCCTAAAACATATGTACAGACCTTTTAGTTGGCTAATGCCTGTTGAATGTACACACTTTTAGCTGCATTGTTATCTTTCAACCAGGTAGGAATACAGTGTGTGCGATTAAACAAAGAAGATATATGTAAAGACGCTGTAGATGGCTAATGCGCATTCCATGTACATGCTTTAAACTGTGTTGATATCTTACAATTAGGTAGGAGTGTTGTGTGCATGATTAGACCAGGAAAATGAATGTAGAAGCACTTTAAATGCTTTTTTTTCATGACCCGGGGTTTTTCCGTTTTTGCACTTTAGTTTTTTTCCTCCTTTGAAAAATGAATACTCTTTCAATTTTGCACCTAAAAATCCATATGATGGCTTATTTTTTGTGCCACCAATTCTACTTTCTAATGACATCAGTCATTTTACCCAAAAATCTACGGCGAGACGGAGAAAAAAATAATTGTGAGACAAAATTGAAGAAAAAACACAATTTTGTAACTTTTGGGGGCTTCCGTTTCTATGCAGTATATTTTTCAGTAAAATTGACAACTTCTCATTATTCTGTAGGTCCATACAATTAAAATGATCCCCTATTTATATAGGTTTGATTTTGTTGTACTTCTGGAAAAAATTATAACTGCATGCAGGATAATGTATATGTTTAAAATTGTCATCTTCTGACCCCTATAACTTTTTTATTTTTCCACTTACGGGGCGGTATGAGGGCTCATTTTTTGCGTTATGATCTGAAGTTTTTTAACGGTACCATTTGTGTATTGATTGGACTTTTTGATAGCTTTTTATTCATTTTTTCATGATAGATAAAGTGACCAAAAATATGCTATTTTTGCATTTTTTTGCGCGTACGCCATTGACCGTGTGGTTTAATTAACAATATATTTTTATTATTCGAACATTTACGCATGCGGCGGTGCCGCATATGTTTATTTTTATTAGTTTTTTTTTAAATGGGAAAAGGGGTGTGATTCAAACTTCTATTAGGTAAGGGGTTAAATGATCTTTATTAACTTTTTTTTTCACTTTTTTTTTGCAATGTTATAGCTCCCATAGGGTACCGGTACCGGTACGCCCTGGGTCAGGAAGCGGTTAAAGGGGTACTCCCACCCTAGACATCTTATCCCCTATCCAAAGGATAGGGGATAAGATGTCTGTTCGCGGGGGTCCCGCCGCTGGGGACCCCCGCATTATTGCATGCAGCACCCACCTCTTTTTACACCGGAACCGCTGGAGGCTCTGAGTCGCGAGTCCGGGACGGAAGTCCGTGACGTCAGGACTCCGCCCCCTTGTGACGTCACGCCCGTCCCCTCAATGCAAGTCTATGGGAGGGGGCGTGACCTACCAGACAGTAATGGACATGCTTAAGAAGGATCCGTATTTGACTTGGAGCTAAATGGCTGTGTTGTGAAATTATTATAATACTGTAGTTATCTTTTTGTGAACTGGATATTTCCTGTTGGAGTTGTTTTATCAAACTACACATCCCATAGTTCCTTGTTTATAAGTATGAGATCACTTTTTTTCCCTCCCACACATAAGCCACCCCACCCATCGAAACACAAATGAGTTGCATTCCATTCAATAGACCAGTATTTTTTTTTTTTTGTAACCAGGGTGCCTTCAGCTGTTGCAAAAAGATCTCTCTCACACCCATCAGTCCCTCCAACCATTGAAGCAGGACAGGCTCCCTTTGCACACCTGACTAGTGTCATGTCATGTCTCGGCCGCACAGCAACCTGGAAAAACCCGAGACCTAAGTGGTTTTGTATGCTGTTAAAAATAAACACTGGGGTGAAAATCACTGAAGAATTGCAAGGCCACCATCAAACACAGGTACAGACACTATATTATGAACTACACTAACTTTACAGTCCCTGTAGCAGTGGTCTTCAGCCTGCGGACCTCCAGATGTTGCAAAACTACAACTCCCAGCATGCCCGGACAGCCAACGGCTGTCCGGGCATGCTGGGGGTTGTAGTTTTGCAACATCTGGAGGTCCGCAGGTTGGAGACCACTGCCCTATAGCATAGTCAAATAAAAAAAATCCTGGAATACCCCTTTGCACGCAAAACGGGGTGTTATCTGTGTCTAAAACCTATCCACGTGCCGTCTCCTATTGGTCTGGGAGCTGACACATAAACCAGCATATCATTCTATTATTTGGGGTCATGTGATAGATGCTAGGTATGCGGGTCTACCCTAACATCATCCCACTGCCCCAGTACTTCCTCCTTCCAAAACTCCATATGTTTCTTATGCCTTCGGTTATCATTGCGCACATTTACGGATTTGCGCATGCCAAAACGTGAAATGTTCTGCAAGCCACAGCCATCCCAAAATGTATTCATTTATTTAATTTAATGTAATTTCATTAGTTTTTGCAGGCTTCAGGTAGCATTCCAAGATTTCTTTGTTTTCATTGATATTGCAGCATTGGCTATTTTTTGAAAATAATACAGAGTTTCTGGTGTATGCTTTTTGCTTACCTTTTTGACAATATGGCAGGCATGGAAAAACCTCCTGTTTAGATTACAAAGGCACAATGATGTGAAAAGTCACATGAGCTCATTAGGCTCATTATTGGGTTATTTACAGAAATAAAAAGTGATTTAACCTACTGTATGAACACAAGGTAAACATTTTACCATATTTTGCCCAATTACAATAAAATATCAATTTTTTTTCATGATTTGGGGAAAATGACAACAAAAACAGAAAAATGCGTGAAAATACAGCATGAAATACGATGTGAAAAACAGCCTTAGGGTAGGTGTATAACTACTTTATATCCTGATACCATAGAGATAGCAGCAGCAGCAGTATACAGATAGAGCTGGAGAGGCGGTGTATAACTACTATATGTCCTAATCCCATAGAGATAGCAGCAGTACACAGGTAGAGCTGGAGGGGAGGTGTATAACTACTATATATCCTGATCCCATAGAGATAGCAGCAGTATACAGGTAGAGCTGGAGGGGAGGTGTATAACTACTATATATCCTGATCCCTTGGAGATAGTAGTAGCAGTATATAAATAGATCTGGAGCAGAGGTGTATGACTACTATATATCTTGATCCCATAGAGATAGCAGGAGCAGTATACAGATAGAGCTGGAGGGGAGGTGTATAACTACTATATATCCTGATCCCATAGAGATAGTAGCAGGATATTGTCATGTATAAAAAGAGGCATGGACTCAAGGGACAGGGACAGAATACTCCCCCTTTATAAAGCATTGGTACGGCCTCACCTGGAATATGCTGTTCAGTTTTGGTCGCCTGTACATAAAAGGGACACTGTGGAGCTGGAAAGGGTGCAGAGACGCACGACTAAACTAATATGGGGCATGGAACATCTTAGCTATGAGGAGCGATTAAAGGAGTTACAATTGTTTGGTCTTGAGAAGAGACATTTAAGGGGGGATATGATAAACGTATATAAGTATATAAATGGCCCATACAAAAAATATGGAGAAAAACTGTTCCAGGTTAAACCCCCCCAAAGGACGAGGGGGCACTCCCTCCGTCTGGAGAAGAAAAGGTTTAGTCTAAAGGGGCGACACGCCTTCTTTACCATGAGAACTGTGAACTTATGGAACAGTCTACCTCAGGAACTGGTCACAGCAGGAAAAATTAACAGTTTTAAAACAGGATTAGATACATTCCTGGAACAAAATAACATTAATGCTTATGAAGAAATATAAAATCCCATCCCATCCCCAATATCGCGCCACACCCCTACCCTTCAATTCCCTGGTTGAACTTGATGGACGATGTCTTTTTTCAACCGTACTATGTAACTATGTAGCAGCAGTAGTATACAGACAGAGCTGGAGGGGAGTTGTATACTTACTTTGTATACTGATCTAATAGCGATAGAAGCAGTTTACAGATAGAGCTGGAGGCTAGGTGTGTAACTATCATATTTCCTGATCCCATAGAGACAGCAGCAGTATACAGATAGAACTGGAGGGGAGGTGTAAAACTACAATATTTCCTGATCCCATAGAGACAGCAGCAGTATACAGATAGACTGGAGGGGTATTACTACTATATATCCTGATTCTGTACAGATTTATTTATTTTTAATTCATTTATATATTTTTTATTAATTAATCTATTTATTTATTGCTTGATTGATCTCTTGATTTGATGCTTGCTGTTTTTATTTTTATTTTATTTAAAAAAAGTTTTGGATGGTAACTTTTATGCATTTTGTTACCTTGTTACTTATGTGTTTTCTTTGTATTCTTTTATATCTTTGCTGTCAGCATTGAAAACAAAACTGTTACCAAAGTCTGAACAGCGGGCGATGTGATCTGTGTGAGATGTGACAGTCCTGTATTCTAGACTTAAAGGGTTATTCCAGGCAAAACCTTTTTTTATATATCAACTGGCTCCGGAAAGTTAAACAGATTTGTAAATTAGAAAACCTATATAAATGCACCAAACTGACACAATAATATGAGTAAATATAAATCTTTATTATAATCAGATAAGATAAAACATGATAAAAAATCAGCAGCAGTTAGAAAGAAAACGACTCCGAACACAGATATTAAATAATGTCCAATAGGCACATGGAATGGCACATAGATATAAGTATACAATACTCAATGAAAAGTGGACTTAAAAACAAGCCACAGTACATGTATATATATAAAGAATACACCTAGAGGTGCCTAAGTAAACCCAGTACACTAATGTAAACAAAAAGGACATATAAAGAAGTATAGCTAGTATAGTGTCATTTGCCCAGTGCTATCGGCAGTAAGAATACAGAGAGACAAGGATGTTGCCCATACATATCTGAGGGGAAACAAACCACCTCGGTAAAGGTTGGAGCATCGGTTGTCCCTGAGACAAGTTGTATTGAACATATAAGACTGTCCATGCACCTAGCCAACTGACACCCAGCTATACTTACAAAGGTCGGGAGCCTACCCCTACGTCGTTTCGCTCACTCGCTTCCTCAGGGAGTGTCTTATGGAGGGTAAACAGAAGTATATATATATGATATCGACCAATCAAACAAGTTCTATAAGAATTAAATACCTGGTACAGCTGTGCGCGCTGTAAGCGTGCCGTGTAATGGTCTGCGCCATCTTGTCTTCAACCGCGCATGCGCACGGCACCACCGGAGTGCGTACGTATTGACGTCACCACGATGGTAGCGGGCGCACGCGCAGTGAACACAAGAAGCTGGAACTGGTAAGGGAAAGTCCAACGCATGTGCAGACAGGTAGATAAGCTGCGCGTGCGTGGAGAAGATAAGCCCGTATACAACGGGCGCATATAACCAAATAGGGAGAGCGCTATATTAGGGACATAGACAACACAAACCACATGTGGTGATGACAAGAGTGTGCAAAGTGCTCGTGCCCAAAATAAAATAAAGTGATCATGCTCGTGAAAAAGTGAAACGTCATAAAAACACAGAATGAAGTGTAGTAATAATATCACATGATAAGAAATACATTTGTAAAAAATGACACATAAATATATGATGGATAAAGTGCATGTGTGCATATGCAAATATGTGCATGTAGGTGTATCCATATTGAGTGTACTTATGCATAATTATGTGTAAGATGAATAGGCGAATGATGAAGTGTATTACAAGAATATTTATAATGATACATGATAATAATGTGGTGTTGAGTCGATGCATATAGTCCCGCGCTGAACTCAAAATCCGCAGATATGCCAGGTACCTGGCATATCTGCGGATTTTGAGTTCAGCGCGGGACTATATGCATCGACTCAACACCACATTATTATCATGTATCATTATAAATATTCTTGTAATACACTTCATCATTCGCCTATTCATCTTACACATAATTATGCATAAGTACACTCAATATGGATACACCTACATGCACATATTTGCATATGCACACATGCACTTTATCCATCATATATTTATGTGTCATTTTTTACAAATGTATTTCTTATCATGTGATATTATTACTACACTTCATTCTGTGTTTTTATGACGTTTCACTTTTTCACGAGCATGATCACTTTATTTTATTTTGGGCACGAGCACTTTGCACACTCTTGTCATCACCACATGTGGTTTGTGTTGTCTATGTCCCTAATATAGCGCTCTCCCTATTTGGTTATATGCGCCCGTTGTATACGGGCTTATCTTCTCCACGCACGCGCAGCTTATCTACCTGTCTGCACATGCGTTGGACTTTCCCTTACCAGTTCCAGCTTCTTGTGTTCACTGCGCGTGCGCCCGCTACCATCGTGGTGACGTCAATACGTACGCACTCCGGTGGTGCCGTGCGCATGCGCGGTTGAAGACAAGATGGCGCAGACCATTACACGGCACGCTTACAGCGCGCACAGCTGTACCAGGTATTTAATTCTTATAGAACTTGTTTGATTGGTCGATATCATATATATATACTTCTGTTTACCCTCCATAAGACACTCCCTGAGGAAGCGAGTGAGCGAAACGACGTAGGGGTAGGCTCCCGACCTTTGTAAGTATAGCTGGGTGTCAGTTGGCTAGGTGCATGGACAGTCTTATATGTTCAATACAACTTGTCTCAGGGACAACCGATGCTCCAACCTTTACCGAGGTGGTTTGTTTCCCCTCAGATATGTATGGGCAACATCCTTGTCTCTCTGTATTCTTACTGCCGATAGCACTGGGCAAATGACACTATACTAGCTATACTTCTTTATATGTCCTTTTTGTTTACATTAGTGTACTGGGTTTACTTAGGCACCTCTAGGTGTATTCTTTATATATATACATGTACTGTGGCTTGTTTTTAAGTCCACTTTTCATTGAGTATTGTATACTTATATCTATGTGCCATTCCATGTGCCTATTGGACATTATTTAATATCTGTGTTCGGAGTCGTTTTCTTTCTAACTGCTGCTGATTTTTTATCATGTTTTATCTTATCTGATTATAATAAAGATTTATATTTACTCATATTATTGTGTCAGTTTGGTGCATTTATATAGGTTTTCTAGTATTTCTGGGCACCGAACAGTGGTTTATACCTTGTTTGTTTTTGGCCTCAATTTATTGGTTTACACAGATTTGTAAATTACTTCAAAAAATCCTAATCCTTCCAATAGTTATTAGCTTCTGAAGTTTTCTGTCTAACTGCTCAATGATGATGTCACGTCCCGAGAGCTGTGCATGATGGGAGAATATCCCCATAGGAACTGCACAGCTCCCAGGACGTGAGTCATCAGAGAGCAGTTAGACAGAAAACAACAACTCAACTTCAGAAGCTAATAACTATTGGAAGGATTAAGATTTTTTAATATAAGTAATTTACAAATCTGTTTAACTTTCCGGAGCCAGTTGATATATATATATATATATATATATATATATATATATATATATATGTATATATATATATATATATATATATATATATATATATATATAAAAGTTTTGGCCTGGAATACCCCTTTAATCAATCTTAGTTAATGTGCAGCACCTTCTGTCTTTAGTGTTTTTTTGCAGGGATCAGCTACAGTAATTTAACACTTTAAGTCACATTAACTAATTTGAGGATAAATTTCTACCCTGAACCTATAGGATGATTAACAGACCTCTCCTGATCCTTCCCTCTCCTGATCCTTCCCTCTCCTGATCCTTCCCTCTCCTGATCCTTCCCTCTCCTGATCCTTCCCTCTTCTGATCCTTCCCTCTCCTGATCCTTCCCTCTCCTGATCCTTCCCTCTCCTGATCCTTCCCTCTCCTGATCCTTCCCTCTCCTGATCCTTCCCTCTTCTGATCCTTCCCTCTCCTGATCCTTCCCTCTCCTGATCCTTCCCTCTCCTGATCCTTCCCTCTCCTGATCCTTCCCTCTCCTGACCCTTCCTGCTGCCTGTAATCTTTATTTCACCAATACTACTTTTGACAATAAGATAAAGGTTATGTTCACAAAGTGTATTTTCAGACATGTTTGTATATACACTGCTCAAAAAACAAATAAATAAAGGGAACACCTAAACAACACAATGTAACTCCAAGTCACTGACACTTCTACAAGTGACACAAACGTTAACACTATTGAGGGATATAAGTGATGTAATCGTTATCACTAGCCCATCTGCCTAACCACACATAACAACAATTTAGATACAGCACAATATATATATATATATATATATATATATATATATATATATATATATACACATGTGTAATAAATTTGACAGGAGCTCCTATCCGGAAGTCGGTGGATATATTTTTATTTATGACAAATAAAATAGCGAAGGATCGACAACTATGCTAAATGTGCACTAATGTTGATGCATTGATATACATAGGCCATGACCTCTTTCTTTGCAGATGAAAGTTGGATGATCACTATATACTAAAGATACTACAATCTCTAAATGGAGATTTAATATATCTATTCACTATTTCAATTGCCATAATGACATCTACATCTTAAAGGGGTACTCCGCTGCTCAGTGTTTGGAACAAACTGTTCTGAACACTGGAGCCGGCGCTAGGAGATTGTAACATCATAGCCCCGCCCCCTCATAACTTCACGCCCTGCCCCCTCAATGCAAGTCTATGGGAGGGGTCCTGACCATCTAAGAAGTTAACTTGTTGTCACCAGTTGCATGTAATAAAGTAGCTATTGTATATAGGAACAAAGAAAAGAGGAAAAAACATAATACAAAACTATAATGTTACTGGGTATCTTTCCAGGACACACAGCAGCACTTGGGAGGGTCTCTCAGGGCCTTCCTCTTGGCATGTGCCCCCCCCCCTTGGGGCGGGTGGAGACGGCTTACTACCTCATGACATCTTCTGGTGTCCTCTGTTCCCATCAACCACCTTTACTTCTGTCCCCAGGGGCTTTTATGATCTCTTGCTGTCAATCAAGTAGATCCCGTGCTACTGACTCCCTAGGACAGAGAAATACCCCCCTAGGACAGCACTGTGCAAATTCCCCTGCAGAAAGCACTATGCAGTACCCGTCTACAGGAAAATTACCAGTGACCACACAGATGTAATGAGACGTGTGTCCTCCACCGATATGTCAACAACAGTCATATATTTTGGCTTTGTTAGACTATAGTGGCCATCCGGTCTCATTTACCGTGAGATTTGGCCTAACCTTTAGATTGTTTTGGAAATTTCTCATTATCGGCCTTTTGTTATTGTAGAATTGGGAAAATGCGGGAATTGACATCAACGTATTTCAAGTAACTCCATTTAATGTATTTTAAAGCTAATCTTTGAATGAAGCAGTTTACACTTCATATAACGATGGCTTGTTGGAGGCAAAATGGAGTCTTACATGTTGGACTTAGCCCAAAATGTCCGACAATATCCAGATCTCCAGGGGTTGATACATTTGATTTCCATTGATAATTTTTGTGGGATTTTGTTGTCAGCGCATTCAACTATGTAAAGACGAAAGTATTTCATACGATTACCGTATTTATCGGGGAATACACGCACCGGCCTATAACACGCACCCTTATTTTACCACGGATATTTGGGTAAAAAAAGTTTTTTACCCAAATATCCATGGTAAAATGAGGGTGTGTGTGTGTGCGTGTATACCCCGATATACCCCCAGGAAAGGCAGGGGGAGAGAGGCCGTCGCTGTCCGCTTCTCTCCCCCTGCCTTTCCTGGGGTCTAGAGCGCTGCTGTCGGCCCTTCTCTCCCCCTGGCTATCGGCGCCGCTGCCCGTTCTGTCCCCCTGACTATCGGTGCCGGCGCCGATAGCCAGGGGGAGAGAAGCGGCGCCGACAGCCAGGGGGAGAGAAGGGGCAGCGGCACCCATTGCCGGCGCCGCTGCCCCGTTGCCTCCCCCCATCCCCGGTGGCATAATTACCTGAGTCGGGTCCGTGCTGCTGCAGGCCTCCGTCGTGCGTCCCCAGTGTCGTTGCTATGCACGGCGCGGCGCACTGACGTCATGCGCCGTGCCGTTCAGCGCATAGCAACGACGCCTGGGACGCACGCCGGAGGCCTGCAGCAGCGCGGACCCGACTCAGGTAATTATGCCACCGGGGATGGGGGGAGGCAACGGGGCAGCGGCGCCGGCAATGGGTGCCGCTGCCCCTTCTCTCCCCCTGGCTGTCGGCGCCGCTTCTCTCCCCCTGGCTATCGGCGCCGGCACCGATAGTCAGGGGGACAGAACGGGCAGCGGCGCCGATAACCAGGGGGTGAGAAGGGCCGACAGCAGCGCTCTAGACCCCAGGAAAGGCAGGGGGAGAGAAGCGGGCAGCGACGGCCTCTCTCCCCCTGCCTTTCCTGGGGGGGTATCGGCGTATAACACGCACACAGACTTTAGGCTAAAAATTTGAGCCTAAAAAGTGCGTGTTATACGCCGATAAATACGGTAGTTCATTCATTCATTCAGATCTCCAATGTGTTATTTTAGTGTTCCCTTTATTTTTTTGAGCAGTATATATATATATATGTAAAATTGCAGAAAATTTTCGTCCCTTTTTGCAAAAAATCTAGGGTAAATAGGTTGTCTGTGCAGACCGTATATAAAAACAGACATATTTTTTACATTTGTAAAAGTAAGTGACATGTCACTTTATATACAGATTAAAAAAAATATATATATATCCTTTTTTAATATACTGTGTGTACGGACGACCACTTTCCCAAAGACTCACATAGAGAATAGTCTGGTGTGCATGTATTAAGGAGTAGTATGGGGAACTCAACTGATCACCTTTCCACAGGATAGAGAATAAGTGTCTAATCGAGGGGCTTCTGACCACTAGGATCACCCGTCCTCAGAGTGCTCAGGCCCCTACCATCTGATATGAGTGGGGGGTGATGGCCTACTCAGATGGACTCCATCTCAGCCAGTTATGGGCTTAGGGGACGTTCACATCTGCTTGAGTCAGAAGGTGGGGGCCAGAGTGCTTGGGAGCCAGTGGAATTGTAAGTAGCCGGACCCCATACAGGAGATTGCAGGGGATTCCAGCGGTCAAACCCCACTCGATCAGTCACTTATTCCCTATTCTGTGTATAGGGGATAGGTTGAGGCCCCCAGAATATCACTTTAAGGCTACACACAACTGTAATAACTCAAAAACGACTAATTCATCCAATCATATGAGGCCAAAAACTAACTGTAACGATGGCACCTGGCCAGGTTGTGCTTGTTCATCTCTTGTCAGGTAAGTGTTACAGGCACGGGCCAATCGGCAGCTGAGGAGGGTCCTTTGTATACTCCTCAGCCTTCTTGCTGTGCTTTCAGTTTTCACTTTTAGTATCATTTCAGTTTTGTGTCTTTTCACACTTGTAACTTTGTGTTAGCCATGTTTTTGTAATTACCCGCATATACAGTGACCCCCCCCCCCGACCTACGATGGCCCCGACATACGATCATTTCAACATACGATCACTCTCAGAGGCCATCGCATGTTGAAATCAGCATCAACATACGATGCTTTTGTATGTCGGGGCCATCGCATAAACGGCTATCCGACAGCGCAGACTGCTTCAGCTGCCACCGTATAGCCGTTTACAGTGCCCCGTGTGGTCCGCTGACGATCACTTACCTGTCCTCGGGGCTCCGGCGCGTCCTCTTCGGGATCCCCTGCATCGTCTTCGCTCTCCATCGTCGTCATCACGTCGCTGCGCACGCCGTCCCGTCATCCAATAGGAGCGGCGTGCGTAGCGACGTGATGGCGGCGACGGAGAGCGCGGATGCCGGGGAAGCAGAGGCGCCAGCGATGGAAGGCGACATCCAGGGCAGCGGTGACGAGCGGTGACGGTCCGGAGCGGCGGGGACAGGTGAGTATAACCTCCAATACCAGTGGTCTTCAACCTGCAGACCTCCAGATGTTGCAAAACTACAACTCCCAGCATGCCCGGACAGCCGTTGGCTGTCTGGGCATGCTGGGAGTTGTAGTTTTGCAACATCTGGAGGTCCGCAGGTTTTAGACCACTGTCCTATACTTTACATTGCACGGATCCCTCAACATACGATGGTTTCAACCAACGATGGTCCATTTGGAACGGATTACCATCGTATGTTGAGGGACCACTGTATAGCTTTTAGCCTTGTTGTGCTTGCCCTTTTATTCTGTCTGTACTATGGTCAGTTATTTGATTGTGTACTTGGACTCGTATTCGGAACAGTTTGTATTTTGAATTAAATAATCCCTTTAATATAACTGTTGTGAAACGGTGTTATATAAGGCCTTATCAAGGTATATATGGTATTTCAGGATCAGACTATAAATACTGAAGTGGTTACTCAATTTGATTTGTAGAATATGTTGGTGCTATTGGTGCTATAGACATGAAGAATAACTATGTTCCAAATCCTGGTTATGTCTCAGCTTTAAAAAACAAAGAAAAGAAAAAAAAAAAAAAAAGGACAAAATCAGATAGAAAATAGCTATAAAAAGAGTCAAACTTTATATAGACATAGTCCAATATGCAATGAGCAGTCATGGTTTATGTATTTTTTTATGATTTTGTTCTTTATTTGAGGCTTCGCTATGTGAGAGCTGTGATCAGCCACAGTGGTCCATTTTATGTCCCTCCTGGGCTGCGTGCCAACCGTTGGCGCTGGTTCAGATACCCGCTAGGGTTTTTTGTTTTTTGGCTGCCATTGCCTTAAACTAATATGAATGTTAATGTTGTGTTTATGCTGTAAATTATATTGTGATTGTAAAAACATATTCATAAATTATTGTATTGATGGGAAACCAGTATATCTGGCCATATATTCTGTCAAAAGACCAGATGCGTGGATGGGATACAGTAATTTACATTCCAATAATCCTGTCTGTATACACTACTAATTTATGGAGTATTACAGAGAGTGAATGAACATTAGTCCCTGAGATGACTCTGCTGACCCCGCCCTCTAATGATAATGAGATGATTCTGCTGACCCCGCCCTCTAATGATAATGAGATGACTCTGCTGACCCCGCCCTCTAATGATAATGAGATGACTCTGCTAACCCCGCCCTCTAATGATAATGAGATGACTCAGCTGACCCCTCCCTCTAATGATAATGAGATGACTCTGCTGATCCCCGCCCTCTAATGATAATGAGATGACCCTGCTGACCCCGCCCTCTAATGATAATGAGATGAATCTGCTGACCCCGCCCTCTGATGATAATGAGATGGCTATGCTGACCGCTTCCACTAATGATAATGAGATGACTCTGCTGACCCCACCCTCTAATGATAATGAGATGACTCTGCTGATCCCACCCTCTAATGATAATGAGATGACTCTGCTCCCTCTAATGATCTATTGTTTGCTTGGTGGTCCCTCTTTACCATCTTGGGACCAGGATGCCTACCCTTCCACACTGGTTTGGTGGTTGGGATACACTTGCACTGTTTTAGGTGTTGTGCAGGTAGGTAGGCCTTTACAAAAAAGGTTGTTGTCCGTCCAAAATAGGGCCCCTCTCTCCAAGGCCCATAGCAGGTTGGAAGAGTATTGAAGGTACAAATGAGTCCCATGAAGAGGCTACAATTCCCATCACAACCACTAGGTGACCACATATGGCACATACATATCATGACAGTGAATCTCTATATAACTTTTGCTCTAAACTAGTCATACACTGCAAAAAAAAATAAAGGTAACACTAAGATAACACATCCTAGATCTGAACAAATGAACTAATCGTATGAAATACTTTCCTCTTTACATAGTTGAATGCGCTGACAACAAAATCACACAAAAATGATCAATGGAAATCAAATGTATCAACCCATGGAGGTCTGGATATGGAGTCACACTCAAAATCACAGTGGAAAACCCCACTACAGGCTGATCCAACTTTATGTAATGTCCTTAATACAAGTCCCAATGAGGCTCAGTAGTATGTGGCCTCCACGTGCCCGTATGACCTCCCTACAACGCCTGGGCATGCTCCTGATGAGGTGGAGGATGGTCTCCTGAAGGATGTCCTCCCAGACCTGGACTAAAGCATCTGACAACTCCTGGACAGTCTGTGGTGGATGGAGCGAGACGTCCCAGATGTGCTCAATCGGATTCAGGGGAACGGGCGGCCAGTCCACAGCATCAATGCCTTCCTCTTGTAGGAACTGCTGACACATTCCAGCCACATGAGGTCTAGCATTGTCTTGTATTAGGAGGAACCCAGGGCCAACCGCACCAGCATATGGTCTCACAAGGGATCTGAGGATCTCATCTCGGTACCTAATGGCAGTCAGGCTACCTCTGGCAAGCACATGGAGGGCTGTGCGGCCCCCAAAGAAATGCCACCCCACACCACTACTGACCCACCGCCAAACCGTTCATGCTGGAGAATGTTGCAGGCAGCAGAACGTTCTCCACAGCGTCTCCAGACTCTGTCACCTCTGTCACATGTGCTCAGTGTGAACCTGCTTTCATCTGTGAAGGGCACATGGCGCCGGTGGCGAATTTGCCAATCTTGGTGCTCTCTGGCAAATGCCAAAAATCCTGTACAGTTTGTGGACGTCGGGCCCTCATACCCCCCCTCATGGAGTCTGTTTCGTACCGTTTGAGTGGACACATGCACATTTGTGGTCTGCTGGAGGTCATTTTACAGGGCTCTGGCAGTGCTCCTCCTGCTCCTCCTTGCACAAAGGCGGAGGTAGCAGTCCTGCTGCTGGGTTGTTGCCCTCCTACGGCCTCCTCCACGTCTTACTGGCCTCTCTCCTGGTAGCACCTCCATTCTCTGGACACTACGCTGACAGACAAAGCAAACCTTCTTGTCACAGCTCGCATTGATGTGCCATCCTGGATGAGCTGCACTACTTGAGCCACTTGTGTGGGTTGTAGACTCCGTCTCATGCTACCACTAGAGTGAAAGCACCGCCAGCATTCAAAAGTGACCAAATTATCAGCCAGGAAGCATAGGAACTGAGAAGTGGTCTGTGGTCACCACCTGCAGAACCACTCCTTTATTGGGGGAGTCTTGTTAATTGCCTATAATTTCCCCCTGTTGTCTGTTCCATGTGAAATTGATTGTCAATCAGTGTTCTTCCTGAGTGGACAGTGGGATTTCACACAAGTGTCAGTGACTTGGAGTTACTGTTACGCCGAGCGCTCCGGGTCCCCGCTCCTCCCCGAAGCGCTCGCTACACTCTCCTCACTGCAGCGCTCCGGTCAGATCCACTGACCCGGGGCGCTGCGATACTGCCTCCGGCCGGGATGCGATTCGCGATGCGGGTAGCGCCCGCTCGCGATGCGCACCCCGGCTCCCGTACCTGACTCGCTCTCCGTCGGTCCTGTCCCGGCGCGCGCGGCCCCGCTCCTTAGGGCGCGCGCGCGCCGGGTCTTTGCGATTTAAAGGGCCACTGCGCCGCTGATTGGCGCAGTGGTTCCAATTAGTCTGATCACCTGTGCACTTCCCTATATCACCTCACTTCCCTTGCACTTCCCTGCCGGATCTTGTTGCCATCGTGCCAGTGAAAGCATTTCCTTGTGTGTTCCTAGCCTGTGTTCCAGACCTCCTGCCGTTGCCCCTGACTACGATCCTTGCTGCCTGCCCCGACCTTCTGCTACGTCCGACCTTGCTTCTGTCTACTCCCTTGTACCGCGCCTATCTTCAGCAGCCAGAGAGGTGAGCCGTTGCTAGTGGATACGACCTGGTCACTACCGCCGCAGCAAGACCATCCCGCTTTGCGGCGGGCTCTGGTGAAAACCAGTAGTGACTTAGAACCGATCCACTAGCACGGTCCACGCCAATCCCTCTCTGGCACAGAGGATCCACTACCTGCCAGCCGGCATCGTGACAGTAGATCCGGCCATGGATCCCGCTGAAGTTCCTCTGCCAGTTGTCGCTGACCTCACCACGGTGGTCGCCCAGCAGTCACAACAGATAGCGCAACAAGGCCAACAGCTGTCTCAACTGACCGTTATGCTACAGCAGTTACTACCACAGCTTCAGCAATCATCTCCTCCGCCAGCTCCTGCACCTCCTCCGCAGCGAGTGGCCGCTCCTGGTCTACGCCTATCCTTGCCGGATAAATTTGATGGGGACTCTAAGTTTTGCCGTGGCTTTCTTTCCCAATGTTCCCTGCATCTGGAGATGATGTCGGACCAGTTTCCCACTGAAAGGTCTAAGGTGGCTTTCGTAGTCAGCCTTCTGTCTGGAAAAGCCCTGTCTTGGGCCACACCGCTCTGGGACCGCAATGACCCCGTCACTGCCTCTGTACACTCCTTCTTCTCGGAAATCCGAAGTGTCTTTGAGGAACCTGCCCGAGCCTCTTCTGCTGAGACTGCCCTGCTGAACCTGGTCCAGGGTAATTCTTCCGTTGGCGAGTATGCCGTACAATTCCGTACTCTTGCTTCAGAATTATCCTGGAATAATGAGGCCCTCTGCGCGACCTTTAAAAAAGGCCTATCCAGCAACATTAAAGATGTTCTGGCCGCACGAGAAATTCCTGCTAATCTACATGAACTCATTCACCTAGCCACTCGCATTGACATGCGTTTTTCCGAAAGGCGTCAGGAGCTCCGCCAAGATATGGACTCTGTTCGCACGAGGCGTTTCTTCTCCTCGGCTCCTCTCTCCTCTGGTCCCCTGCAATCCGTTCCTGTGCCTCCCGCCGTGGAGGCTATGCAGGTCGACCGGTCTCGCCTGACACCTCAAGAGAGGACACGACGCCGCATGGAGAACCTCTGCCTGTACTGTGCTAGTACCGAACACTTCCTGAGGGATTGTCCTATCCGTCCTCCCCGCCTGGAAAGACGTACGCTGACTCCGCACAAAGGTGAGACAGTCCTTGATGTCTACTCTGCTTCTCCACGTCTTACTGTGCCTGTGCGGATGTCTGCCTCTGCCTTCTCCTTCTCTACTGTGGCCTTCTTGGACTCTGGATCTGCAGGAAATTTTATTTTGGCCTCTCTCGTCAACAGGTTCAACATCCCAGTGACCAGTCTCGCCAGACCCCTTTACATCAATTGTGTAAACAATGAAAGATTAGACTGTACCATACGTTTCCGCACGGAGCCCCTTCTAATGAGCATCGGATCTCATCACGAGAGGATTGAACTTTTGGTCCTCCCCAATTGCACTTCGGAAATTCTCCTTGGACTTCCCTGGCTTCAACTTCATTCCCCAACCCTGGATTGGTCCACTGGGGAGATCAAGAGTTGGGGGCCCTCTTGTTCCAAGGACTGTCTAAAACCGGTTCCCAGTACCCCTTGCCGTGACTCTGTGGTTCCTCCAGTAAACGGTCTCCCTAAGGCCTATATGGACTTTGCAGATGTTTTTTGCAAAAAACAAGCTGAGACTCTACCTCCTCACAGGCCTTATGATTGTCCTATCGACCTCCTCCCGGGCACTACTCCACCCCGGGGCAGAATTTATCCTCTGTCCGCCCCAGAGACTCTTGCCATGTCTGAATACGTCCAGGAAAATTTGAAAAAGGGCTTTATCCGTAAATCCTCCTCTCCTGCCGGAGCCGGATTTTTCTTTGTGTCCAAAAAAGATGGCTCCCTACGTCCTTGCATTGACTACCGCGGTCTTAATAAAATCACGGTTAAGAACCGCTACCCCCTACCCCTCATCTCTGAACTCTTTGATCGCCTCCAAGGTGCCCACATCTTTACTAAACTGGACTTAAGAGGTGCTTATAATCTCATCCGCATCAGAGAGGGGGATGAATGGAAAACGGCATTTAACACCAGAGATGGACACTTTGAGTATCTGGTCATGCCCTTTGGCCTGTGCAACGCCCCTGCCGTCTTCCAAGACTTTGTTAATGAAATTTTTCGTGATCTTTTATACTCCTGTGTTGTTGTATATCTGGAAGATATCCTGATTTTTTCTGCCAATCTAGAAGAACACCGCCAGCATGTCCGTATGGTTCTTCAGAGACTTCGTGACAATCAACTCTATGCCAAAATTGAGAAATGTCTGTTTGAATGCCAATCTCTTCCTTTTCTAGGATACTTGGTCTCTGGCCAGGGACTACAAATGGATCCAGACAAACTCTCTGCCGTCTTAGATTGGCCACGCCCCTCCGGACTCCGTGCTATCCAACGCTTTTTGGGGTTCGCCAATTATTACAGGCAATTTATTCCACATTTTTCTACCGTTGTGGCCCCTATCGTGGCTTTAACCAAAAAAAATGCCGATCCCAAGTCTTGGCCTCCTCAAGCGGAAGACGCCTTTAAACGACTCAAGTCTGCCTTTTCTTCGGCTCCCGTGCTCTCCAGACCTGACCCTTCCAAACCCTTCCTATTGGAGGTTGATGCCTCCTCAGTGGGAGCTGGAGCTGTTCTTCTACAAAAAAATTCTTCCGGGCATGCTGTCACTTGTGGTTTTTTTTCTAGGACCTTCTCTCCCGCGGAGAGGAACTACTCCATCGGGGATCGAGAGCTTCTAGCCATCAAATTAGCACTTGAGGAATGGAGGCATCTGCTGGAGGGATCAAGATTTCCAGTTATTATTTACACCGATCACAAGAACCTCTCCTACCTCCAGTCTGCCCAACGGCTGAATCCTCGCCAGGCCCGGTGGTCTCTGTTCTTTGCCCGATTTAATTTTGAAATTCACTTTCGGCCTGCCGATAAGAACATTAGGGCCGATGCTCTCTCTCGTTCCTCGGATGCTTCGGAAGTTGAACTCTCTCCGCAACACATCATTCCTCCTGACTGCCTGATTTCCACTTCTCCAGCCTCCATCAGGCAAACTCCTCCAGGAAAGACCTTTGTTTCTCCACGCCAACGCCTCGGAATCCTCAAATGGGGTCATTCCTCCCATCTCGCAGGTCATGTGGGCATCAAGAAATCTGTGCAACTCATCTCCCGCTTCTATTGGTGGCCGACTCTGGAGACGGATGTTGTGGACTTTGTGCGAGCCTGCACTATCTGTGCCCGGGATAAGACTCCTCGCCAGAAGCCCGCTGGTTTTCTTCATCCCCTGCCTGTCCCCGAACAGCCTTGGTCTCTGATTGGTATGGATTTTATTACTGATTTACCCCCTTCCCGTGGCAACACTGTTATTTGGGTGGTCGTTGATCGATTCTCCAAAATGGCACATTTCATCCCTCTTCCTGGTCTTCCTTCAGCGCCTCAGTTGGCTAAACAATTTTTTGTACACATTTTTCGTCTTCACGGGTTGCCTACGCAGATCGTCTCGGATAGAGGCGTCCAATTCGTGTCTAAATTCTGGAGGGCTCTCTGTAAACAACTCAAGATTAAATTAAATTTTTCTTCTGCATATCATCCCCAATCCAATGGACAAGTAGAAAGAATTAACCAGGTCTTGGGTGATTATTTACGACATTTTGTTTCCTCCCGCCAGGATGACTGGGCAGATCTCCTTCCATGGGCCGAATTCTCGTATAACTTCAGAGTCTCTGAATCTTCCTCCAAATCCCCATTTTTCGTGGTGTACGGCCGTCACCCTCTTCCCCCCCTCCCTACCCCCTTGCCCTCTGGTCTGCCCGCTGTGGATGAAATTTCTCGTGACCTTTCCGTCATATGGAGAGAGACCCAAAATTCTCTCTTACAGGCTTCATCACGCATGAAGAAGTTCGCGGATAAGAAAAGAAGAGCTCCTCCCATTTTTTCCCCTGGAGACAAGGTATGGCTCTCCGCTAAATATGTCCGCTTCCGTGTCCCTAGCTACAAGTTGGGACCACGCTATCTTGGTCCTTTCAAAATTTTGTGCCAGATTAATCCTGTCTCTTACAAACTTCTTCTTCCTCCTTCTCTTCGTATTCCTAATGCCTTTCACGTTTCTCTTCTTAAACCACTCATCATCAACCGTTTCTCTCCCAAATCTGTTCCTCCCACTCCTGTTTCCGGCTCCTCGGACATCTTCTCCGTCAAAGAGATCCTGGCATCAAAAAAGGTCAGAGGGAAAACCTTTTTTTTGGTGGATTGGGAGGGTTGTGGTCCAGAAGAGAGATCCTGGGAACCTGAGGACAATATCCTAGACAAAAGTCTGCTCCTCAGGTTCTCAGGCTCTAAGAAGAGGGGGAGACCCAAGGGGGGGGGTACTGTTACGCCGAGCGCTCCGGGTCCCCGCTCCTCCCCGGAGCGCTCGCTACACTCTCCTCACTGCAGCGCTCCGGTCAGATCCACTGACCCGGGGCGCTGCGATACTGCCTCCGGCCGGGATGCGATTCGCGATGCGGGTAGCGCCCGCTCGCGATGCGCACCCCGGCTCCCGTACCTGACTCGCTCTCCGTCGGTCCTGTCCCGGCGCGCGCGGCCCCGCTCCTTAGGGCGCGCGCGCGCCGGGTCTTTGCGATTTAAAGGGCCACTGCGCCGCTGATTGGCGCAGTGGTTCCAATTAGTCTGATCACCTGTGCACTTCCCTATATCACCTCACTTCCCTTGCACTTCCCTGCCGGATCTTGTTGCCATCGTGCCAGTGAAAGCGTTTCCTTGTGTGTTCCTAGCCTGTGTTCCAGACCTCCTGCCGTTGCCCCTGACTACGATCCTTGCTGCCTGCCCCGACCTTCTGCTACGTCCGACCTTGCTTCTGTCTACTCCCTTGTACCGCGCCTATCTTCAGCAGCCAGAGAGGTGAGCCGTTGCTAGTGGATACGACCTGGTCACTACCGCCGCAGCAAGACCATCCCGCTTTGCGGCGGGCTCTGGTGAAAACCAGTAGTGACTTAGAACCGATCCACTAGCACGGTCCACGCCAATCCCTCTCTGGCACAGAGGATCCACTACCTGCCAGCCGGCATCGTGACAGTTACATTGTGTTGTTTAAGTGTTCCCTTTAGTTTTTTGAGCAGTGTACATCACATTTTTCAAAACTTCAAGAAAACCCCTAGCATGAACACATTATAAGGCGCACATCAAGTTCATAAGAATTATTTTTTATTGGAACAAAAAGTATACAAAACATATATAATATAGCAACACACTATAAAAACAATTAAAATACAGGGTGGGCAAGACCAACTCTATAACCGTACCCCAACCACGGAGGGGATCCCACACCCAATATCTCCTGCAATATAATAGTATCACAATGCCCCTATGCACACAAGGTACAGTGACCCCCCGACCTACGATGGCCCCGACATATGATCAAATCGACATACGATGCTTTTTTATGTCGGGGCCATCGCAATAAGTGCTATCCGGCAGCGCAAAATGCTTAAGCTGCTGCCGGATAGCAGCTTAATGTTCCCCGTGTGGTGCGGTGAGTATTACTTACCCCTCCACGATACTCCGGGGTGCCCTCCAGGTCCAGCGCTGTTCCTTCGGTGTCTTCTCGGCCCTCTCCGGTGACGTCACTACGCTGTTGCGCACGCCGTCCCGTCATCCAATAGGAACGGCGTATGCAGAGGCGTAATGACGTCGCTACGCAGGCCCAGTAAGGCCTTGCGGAAGACAGCAGAGGACCGGAGAAGACAGCGGAGGACCGGAGAAGACAGCAGAGGACCGGAGAAGACAGCAGAGGACCGGAGAAGACAGCAGAGGACCGGAGAAGACAGCAGAGGACCGGAAAAGACCAGGAGAGCCCAGCGGAGGCCCGGGGTAACCATCGGGAGCGGCGGGACGCGGTCCGGAGCGGCAGGGACAGGTGAGTACAGCTTCCTATACTTTACGTTGCACGAATCCCTCAACACACGATGGATTCAACAAATGATGGCTCGTTTGGAACGAATTACCATGGTATGTTGAGGGACCACTGTATAACCACAATACATATATAAAGAGCAAAATGGATAAATAGTATGGTCCAAGGAAAACACCAAGTATGCAAAGTTTACAAACATGAATAACAAGAGATATACATCACAGTAACCGGAGTGGGTATCCCCCCCCCCCCCAGATAATCCCCTTGCGTTCTGTCATAATTATGCGACTTCCTCAGGGGCGCATACCGTATTTTTCACCATATAAGACGCACCCAATTTTAAAGGAGGAAAATCGAGAAAAAAAAAGATTCTGAACCAAATACAATGTAAAGTATAGGACAGTGATCTTCAACCTGCGGACCTCCAGATGTTGCAAAACTACAACTCCCGGCGTGCCCGGACAGCCAACGGCTGTCCGGGCATGCCGGGAGTTGTAGTTTTGCAACATCTGGAGGTCCGCAGGTTGAAGACCACTGGTATAGGAGGTAATACTCACGTGTCCCCGCCGCTATGGACCCGTCACCGCTCGTCACCGCTGCCTTGGATGTCGCCCTCCATCGCTGTCGCTGCGTCCCCAGGGTGTCCCCGTCGCTCCGGAACGTCTCTGCTGCCCGGTATCCTCGCTCTCCGTCGCTGCCATCACGTCGCTACGCACGCCGCTCCTATTGGATGACGGGACGGCGCGCGCGATGATGTGATGACGAAGAAGGAGAGCGCCGGCCATGCAGGGGATCCCGGCACGGAGCAGACACCGAGGAGGCAGGTAAGGTCCCTCCCGGTGTCCTGTAAGCTGTTCGGGATGCCGTGATTTCACCGCAGCGGTCCCGAACAGCCCGACTGAGCCGCCAGGTTAGTTTCACTTTCGCTTCAGACACGGCGGTCAGCTTTGATCGCTGCGTCTGAAGAGTTAATACAGGGCATCACCGCGATCGGTGATGTCCTGTATTATCCGCGTGTTCCAGCCGTTGATGGCCGCAGGGACCGGCGCTATAGGACAGGGTTTTAATGTGTATTTGCCTTATAAGACGCACCAACTCTTGGGGAAGAAAAAGTGCGTCTTATACAGCGAAAAATATGGTATATATCTCATTTTGGGACTTATGGAGCCACCGGGAAAGGTAAGGGAGGACACATCTGTGCGCACGCAGCTTAAGCTCTAAAGCTTTTATACATCCATTAAACCGTTTGAAGTCCTTTTTAACTTCCTCCGATTCGGTAAATGTTCATCTTAGTTATGACTAAAGATCTTCTATTTATATCCCGCCAATATATATCTTTTTTTTTTTTCTAAAACCGACTGTGGAGAAAGAATTGTTTTTATGGCGTAGAATAAAACATATTTGTCGAGAGATCTACATGAAAAATACAAAATGGAAAACTTTTATTTTGTCTTCTGATTCATTATTGATGACAAGAGATGACGGCTGAAGAGCCGCAACGTATATGAAAAACAAATGGCCATGAATCATTTCCCAGCCTCCAGATCAGCAAGAAGCCTTTCCTACATGGACACCTATCGATTCCATCTTCCAAAACTCTTCCTTCAGCAGATAAAGTTTTATTTTTGATATTTTTTATTTTATAGGCTTTTGTAGCTTGTATCAATGCGTATGGGGGTAACAGCTAGCTCTGCTGTTTTTGGCACCCCCTCCGCCTCTAGATGGGCCCGAATACCCCTTATTCTAGAGACACACAGAGGTGTTATCCACATCTATTACATATTTTTGGTAAACCCTATGGTTATGCCATAAGTGTCTCAAATCAGATACCCCTTTTAGGAAGATCTCCATCTCTATCTGTATACTGCTGCTATCTCTATGGGATCAGGATATATAGTAGATATGCATTCCCCCTCCAGCTCTATCTGTATACTGCTACTGTTATCTATATGGGATCAGGATATATAGTAGTTATACACTTCCCCTACCAGCTCCATCTATATACTGCTGCTATCTATATGGGATAAGAATATGTAGTAGTTACATACCTCCCCTCCAGCTCTATCTGTATACTGCTACTGCTGTCTCTATGGGTTCAGGATATATAGAAGTTATACACCTCCCCTCCAGTTCTATCTGTATACTGCTGCTATCTCTATGTGATCAAGATATATAGTAGTTATATACCTCCCCTCCAGCTCTATATATATACTGCTGCTGTTTACATGGGATCAGTATATATAATAGTTATACATATCCCCTCCAGCTCTATCTGTATCCTGCTGCTATCTCTATGAGATGAGAGTATATAGTAGTTATACACCTCCCCTCCAGCTCTATTTATATACTGCTGCTGTTTCTAATGGATCAGTATACAAGAATTATATATGCCCCCTCCGACTCTATCTGTATACTGCTGCTATGTCTATAGAAAAAAAAAATGGTGTAAAATAAGCCTCCCTCCCCCTCCCAAACTATATTGTAGAGATTGCTAAATATTAGCCGACTAAAACATTCTCTAATTATCCTATTCAATTATATTAATACATCTGAAAACCGTTCTCGCTTCCTAAATGCTACATTAAAATAAAAAAGTTAATTTTGCAAATCTACTTTCTCATTTCTACAGACCATTAACACTGAAATAACTCCTCAGAAAGATATCATTTTAGGCTTTTCTTGATAGGTTTTGAGGAATAATGTTCTCTTCTGTGTAAATTAAAACCACTGGAAAAATATGATTTTAATTATGTATTTGTTTGTTTAGCATTTATCATATTTTATAGAATTTTATAAAATGTGTTTCAAGGGGAGGGGGATCCAATATGTTAGATACATCAAACCTAAACTACTGTCATAGATAGATAATATGAGGTGGATATGAATAAAATCAGTGTTTTCCAATCAGTTTGCCTCCAGCTG
>NC_079199.1:10841227-10943727 GCF_029499605.1 Hyla sarda
TACATTTTCTGTTAGTGGATTTTGTAAAATCTTATCCACATTTATCCTACAACAATTTTGCTAAGAAAATCTGCAAAAAATTGTCAACGTATCAAGTCGCCCCAAACAGTGGACACAAAGAGAGCAATGCCTTTACAATGAGCTTCTATTTATTGACTGGAGCTTTCCTTTAAGTTCCTTCAAATGCAACAGGAAAATCCAATAACGTTTGTGACAGATGAATGCACAACTTTTACTTAAAAGTAAACACTCGCTCTCAGGATGAGTGAAGATGGCAGAAATCTATTTCCAGCCTTAACCTTTCAAATTTCTGGTAAATATCTATTTCCATCAATGCATGTGTGCTTGGAATACCCAAACTCATTTTCTGGTCAGTCCCGAGCACACAATCTATATTGGAAACGCATTGCCGATAGGCAGGTCCACCTGACACATTACAACGGCATCATTAAACTTGACATACATCTTGCTAACGATGCTCCGAATGGAAAAATATTCCCTATTTGCCTTGACAAGTTGGCTCATGGCATTGATTAGATATGATATTTACAACAAATTCCCATTATAGTTTCCGCAGCCGGGGGCACAGGTCTACATAAAGAGGAATAAGTAGCGGCAGATGGGCGTCAGTGGTTGAAGGTCTATTTCGGGTTAGTGCTCTTGGTTCCAATTAACACTTATCTGTGGGAAACATTGGTCCTCAACTTGTCATCCATGCTTAAACAGCTCCATTGATTTTATTTATTCAGTGTACATATGCTACTACATATTGTATCGAGTGTCAAGAAACAGGGGACATGTGCTGGGTATTTGATCATTAGGATATTTGTAAAAATGTAGGAAGTAATTGTTCCACCATGACAAAGTGCTAACAAGGCGCAATCGTAGGATGTAAGCAACAAGAGAGTCAGTGTACAGGGATATTAAATGCTCAGCTGTCCCATGAGATGGAAACATTGAATGTTGGTAGACGATAGAAAGCCAAAGCCCCTATTCCTCACGTCCACCACATCACCTCTCGTCTTAGAAAATCATCTCATTGTTTACTATAGAAGACAAGAAAGGGATTGTTAAAGGGGTTCTCCACCTCTAGACATCTTAGGATAGGGGTTAAGATGTCTGATTGCGGGGGTCCCACTGCTGGGAACCCCTGTGATCTCTGCTACGTCAACGCAGTCATCTGGTGCACGGAGTGAACTTCGCTCCATGCCTAGCAATGAGGTGCTGATGTCACGGCCACACCCCCTTCATGACGTCATGGCCATGCCCCCTTAATGCAAGTCTATGGGAGTGGGCGTGCCCCCCCCCCATAGACTTCCATTAAGAAGGCATGGCCATTACGTCACGAATGCCGGGTGCTGCAGGGAGGTCGCCGAGGTCCCAACGGCAGGACCCCCATAATCAGAAATCTCATCCCCCTATACTTTGGATAGGGGATAAGATGTCTAGGGGTTGATTAAGCCTTTAAGGACTCACCACAAGACATCAGGTGGGCTAGGTACACTGCATGTGGAAGACTACCATAAAGCCTGCATCCTCGACCAGATGAAGCATTGGTGGTCTGTAAATCCAGATAAACTTTGGGTTGCATTATAATGTACCTGTTTAGCTCCCCTATCATTATAGTCATGCATGCCCCTCCCAATGAGCTCTACCAGCCCCCAAAATCCTTTCTGTCATCTGTATCGACCTCTCATACAGAACCTTCTGAGAACAGAACCTTCTCAAATCCATGTGCCCCTTGACTAACAAGCCACTAGACTACCTTGAACACCTCATCCCTGAACTTGACCTTTGCTCTTGGCGAGACCATGGCATATCGTCCACTCAAGGCATTATTAGTGACGTTCACTTCTCCACTTTAAGATCTATGTTTGGACTGCTCCACAAAGACTTCTACAAAAGTCTCCAACTAAGGAGCTTACTAACTTACAACTTTAGTCAATGACATGAACTTCCCTCTGCATTTCTCCTATATCTGAACAAAGACTCACACGTGACTGGTGGAATAATTTCTTCTACAAGTAGCGAAGCAACAGGACCCAGCATTACTACATGACCAAATGGGAGAAAGATTTAAACATTGACAAATCTCTCTCTCAATGACATAAGTCCCTACAATTTGCTTGCAGTCTATTTAGGGCGACTAATCACCTAGAAACTACAGTGACCCCTTGACCTACGATGGCCCCGACATACGATCATTTCAGCATACGATCACTCTCAGAGGCCATCGCATGTTGAAGGCAGCATCAACATACGATACTTTTGTATGTCGGGGCCATCGCATAAACGACTATCCGGCAACGCTGACTGCTTCAGCTGCCCCCGGATAGCCATTTACGGTGCCCCGTGTCGTCCGCTGACGATCACTTACCTGTCGTCGGGGCTCCGGCACGTCCTCTTCGGGATCCCCTGCATCGTCGGCGCTCTCCGTCGACGTCATCACGTAGAGCGCGGAGAGCGCACGGAGAGAGCGGATGCCGGGGAAGCAGAGGCCTTGCCGGAGCGTCGGGGACACCTCGGGGACGCGGCGATAGCGATGGACGGTGACATCCCGGGCAGCGGTGATGAGCGGTGACGGTCCAGAGCAGCGGGGACAGCGTGGACACTCTCCTACATACTCTGGGGGAGTGCCTTGTATTGGGACCCCTCTGAAAAGGTGTACAACTAGTGATCCAAAGACTATTGAAAGCCCAATCAGACTTATCCCCAGAAACTGCTTGCTTTGCGACTTATAAATAGTGTTGCTCGCGAATATTCGTTTTTTTTGTTTGTTTGGTTTTTTTTTCCAGTACACATCACAGTGATCATCCCTCTCTGCTTCCAGCTTATGTGGTGTAAAGAAGACTCTAATACTACTGTGTGAGACAGGTGTGCGAATTTTCGCATATGCGAACATTTGCATATGCTAATTTTCGCATATGCAAATTTTTGCTTGTGTTAATTTTTGTATATGCAAATTTTTGCATATGTAAATTTTTGTATATGCAAATTTTCGCATATGTTAATTTTCGCACGCGCGAATATTCGTATATGCGAAAATAAAACGAGAATATTACGAATATGCGAACATTCGCAAATATGACGAATATTCGTCCATATATTCGCGAATATTCGCAAATTCGAATATGGCCTTTGCCGCTCAACACTACTTATAAACATAGAAAATCCCCCCCCCCCCCCCCCCCGCCATGGTGAGAACCCCAATAGTGCACATACTAATGGCTACTAAGTTAACTATCACAAGAAAGTAGGGGACGGTCATACCCCCCACCCTATGTTAAGTCTTGAACCAGGTAACTCAAAGTTGTAATTATATAAAAACGTATACTCGTTACCCATTTTAGAAACGACTAATTTCGGTCTCTATGGCAAGCATGGTTATCCAGCCGGCATTACCCTCACCAGTAGTATGTTCTATTTGGGTTTCCTTAGCCCACACTGTCCTATTTTGTTGCCCAATGCTCAAGCACTGTCACAATGCCCCTGGTTATTTAGATTAGTTAGCATCCCCCTATTTACATTTCATGTTACGGTCTTACATGTCCATGTTGTTAAAGGGGTACTCCCCTGGAAAACATTTATTTTTTTTATTTTTTAAATCAACTGGTGCGAGAAAGTTAAACAGATTTGTAAATTACTTCTAGCTAAAAATCTTAATCCTTCCAGTACTTATCAGCTGCTATATGTACCACAGGAAGTTTTTTTCTTTGTGAATTTCTTTTCTGTCTGACCACAGTGCTCTCTGCTGACACCTCTGTCCCTTTTAGGAACTGTCTAGAACAGGAGAGGTTTGCTATGGGGATTTGCTCCTACTCTGAACAATTCCTGACATGGACAGATTTGTCAGCAGAGTACTCTGCCCCTAGACATCTTATCTCCTATCCCAGCGGCGGGACCCCCGTGATCAGACATCTTAACCTCTAAGGTTCCAGGAGGAGAGGTTTGCTATGGGGATTTTCTTCTGCTCTGTACAGTTCCTGACATGGACAGAGGTGTCAGCAGAGAGCACTGTGGTCATACTGGAAAGAACTACATAACTTTCTGAGGAGCATATGTGGTAGCTAGGGGGTGCAGGGAGAACAGGGTGTAGCTGTGCAGTGATGAAAGGGTGTAATATTAACCCTTAACTGTCGTGACGCCAGGGTGTGGGCTCCTCTTCATATATATATCCTACCGCCACCCATTTCAGGAACAATAGGGACGAATAAAGGATTGTCCACAACCAGAATTGTAGTAAACTGGAAATAACTTTACTGCAGATTTTATGCAGGATGCAATCAGAAAACAGTCTATACAGAGGACCGGTATTTAGGCTCCTCACTGGTTGGTTGGGACCTTGTAGGGAATAAGCTTGGAGGATTTGCTTTATGCTGTTCCACTGAATTTAGGGGTTTGATTTAAGTTCAGTAGTCACGTAGCATTAGGATTTGAGTTGGGTTAAACTCACGGTTTAGCATGCGGCTGAAATTAGCAGATTTTGCTTGTAGATTGGCACAGAGCTATTAATGCTTTCGGAGCGCAGGAACGAGAGCGAAGAGAATATTGGGTAACAGCCCCCTTTTATCTGAAGGGGCAGGATCCAAGCTTATTGGTTCCCCAAACCTGTCAGTCCTAACACAAAGGATTGAGGTACATCACATGACTAAATCACATGACCTGAAAGGCCCTTTACTTTAGCATAACACATTTACTATAGATCACATGACCTAAGGTCCTGTAAGCAACTGTTATATTATAAAACATATTAAATATATACAATAAATTACATTTTGATGAGGTGACTAAGGGTTAACCCACTGAGAAAATCCTAAAAGCATGAAGGAACTCTGACTATGGGGACTTATGACACAAGGTACAGGACCATGTGCAGTACCGGGACACCACACATACAACAATTGATAAGTACTGGAAGGATTACGATTTTTTTAATATAAGTCATTTACAAATCTGTTTAATTTTCTGGCACAAGTTTAATTTAAAATAAAAATGTTTTCCACTGGAGTACCCCTTTTAAGGAGAAGTCCCATGCCGATATATTTTTCTGCATGGGACTTCTCCTTTAAGCAAATGAAGCTCAAAACAAATTGTGGGAGATTTATGCTTCTCTACGATATGTCCTTTTGTAATGTCTACAGAAAGTCAAGGAAGGATTTTGAGGAAAGCTTGTCCGTACTTTGAGTGTCAAAATGCAATAATTTTTGCTAAAAAGTAAACGTATCGGATGTTCCCTTAAAGGGGTACTCCGCCCCTAGACATCTTATCCCCTATCCAAAGGATAGGGGATATTATGTCAGATCGCCACGTTGCCACTGCTGGGGACCCCGGGATCCCCGCTGCGGCACCCAGCTATCATTACTGCACAGAGCCAGTTCGTTCTGCACGTAATGACGCGAAATACAGGGGCCGGAGCATCGTTACATCACGGCTCCGCCCCTTGTGATGTCACGGCACGCCCCTTTCAATACAAGTCTATGGGAGGAGGCGCGGCGGTTGTCATGCCCCCTGCCATAGACTTACATTAAGGGGACGGGCTGTGATGTCACAAGGGGGCGGAGCCATGAAGTCACGCAGCTCCGTCCCCTGTATCACCCGTAATTACGCACAGAGCGAACTCGCTCTGTGCTTTAATGATAGCGGGGTGCCGCAGCAGCGGCACAGCGGCGATCTGACATTTTATCCCCTATTCTTTGGATAGGAGATAAGATGTCTAGGGGCGGAGTGCCCCTTTAAAGGGGTTATCCAGGAATCGAAAAACAGAGATCATTTTTTTTCAAAGACCGTTCCCTGTCTGTCTCCAGGTTGGGTGCGGTTCTGCAGCTCAGTTCCATTGAAATGAATGGAGCCAAGTTGTGATACCACACACAACCTGGGGACAGACAGGGAGAGGTCTTTGAAAGAAATGATCTCTGTTTTTTTATTCCTGGATAACCCCTTTAATGTATCATGGTTACGGTATATAATGGGAGACATCTGCCTCAGGTATCTGCCACATACTTAGTGTCTTGGTTTCAGCTCTTGGAGGGAGAAGATTTGTCTCAATGATCTTGTGCTGACAGGACACTTTTGGGCTTTTTGTGTCGTTTTTGCGCCCGGCACCATAAAAAGTTTGCTCGGTAATCACTTCAACACTAAATCGCTTCAGCACCTCTCAATGTCATTAGCCCGGACACAAAAACTATTGATTTAGCTATTAAGCAGCTGACAATGAAAACACCTTGAACTTTTCTTCTGGATAATTTCATTAGAGTTTTATTGAAACATGCAACATTAGGTCCGGGGAAATCTACACCAGATCCGTAAAGTTATGTTTCCTTTAAAACAATATGAAGAAGGCCTAATTCCTCAAAATGTCAAAGGGATATTTACTTTTGTTTTTAAATATTATTTTCAGAATTTGACTTTTAATACTTTTCCATTAATTTGTAATAATTAATATTATAAATTCTCTATATACCCCCTTGTGGATTGTGAAGATATAAATCAGGATCAGCAGACAAGTCCGGCTTTTAATGCGGTACTCCGGTGGAATTTATTTTTTTTTTTTAATTGACTGGTGCCAGAAATGTAAGCAGATTTGTAAATTACTTCTATTTGAAAATCTTAATCCTTCCAGTACTTATCAGCTGCTGTATACTACAGAGGAATTTCTTTTCTTTTTGACTTTCCTTTCTGTCTGACCACAGTGCTCTCTGCTGCCACCTCTTTCCATGTCAGGAACTGTCCGGGGCAGGTTGGGTTTGCTATGGGGATTTGCTCCTACTCTGGACAGTTCCTAAAATGGACAGAGGTGTCAGCAGAGAGTACTGCGGTCAGACAGAAAGGAAATTCAAAAAGAAAAGAACTTCCTTTGGAGCATATAGCAGCTGATAAATACTGGAAAGATTAAGATTTTGAAATACAAGTAATTTACTAATCTGTTTAACTTTCTGGCACCAGTTGATATAATTTATTTTTTTTGCAGTGGAGTACCCCTTTAATCCTTCCTGTACTCATCAGCTACTGTATGTTCCAGAGAAAGTTCTTTCCAGTCTGACCACAGTGCTCTCTGCTGCTACCTCTGTCCATGTCAGGAACTGTCCAGAGCAGGATAGATTTGCTATGAGGATTTGCTCCTGCTCTGGACAGTTCCTGACATGGACAGAGGTGTCAGCAGAGAGCATTGTGGTCAGACAGAAAAGAAATTAAAAAAGAAAAGAACTTCCTCTGGAGCATACAGCAGCTGATAAGTACTGGAAGGTTTACAATTTTTAAATAGAAGTAATTTTACAAATTAAGTTATAGATCTGTTTAACTTTCTGGCACAAGTTGATTTCAGAAAAACATTTTTTCCACCGGAGTACCGCTTTAAAGGGGTAGTCCAGTGCTGAAAAACGTATCCCCTATGCTAAGGATAGGGGATAAGTTTCAGATTGCGGGGGGTTTGACCGCTGGGGCCCCCCGCCATCTCCTGTACGGGGCCCCGGCTTACTGGCCAGATAGCGGGTGTCGACCACTGAAGGCAGCGCTCCGGCTCTGCTATAGAGTTGTATTGAGGGGGCGTGTCAGCCGCCGCTTCGCGCCGTGGTCAACACGCCCCCTTCCAATGGGCTGCCGGGGGCCCTGTACTTTCTCCCCACTAAGCATGAAACTAAGTCTAGATTTCCTGTTGTGTCTGTAATGATAAAGAGGAGACTGCTGAAAAGGGATCTGTACAGAATTACAGTGAAAGAAAAGACATTAGCAGCTCGGCCTACCTCTCCCTGTAGAATGAGCTCTGCACAGGTCACAGAGAATGCCTACAAACATGTCCCATACAAAGAATAGGGTCTGGAGATGTTGATTGTGTTTTATGTTAATTGGGCTCACTGTAAAACATATTATTACTAAATTATGTTAAAAATAGATGGTTGTCCCAATAATTATGTCATTTTAAAAAGAATTACAGTGAGAAAATAGAAAACAAATTAGAATTAACAGATGTTTCAGTCTAATCAGTGAAAAATAAAATATAACTTTTCAGGTTCAGAGTTCAGTAGGTGTTCCCTGCTAGTGGAACTTACGGGTGCTGCACAGCGATCGCGGGGGTCCCAGACATTGGACCCCCGGGATCAGACATCTTATTCCCTATCCTTGGATAGGGATAAGATGTCTAGGGGTGAAGTACCCCTTTAAAGGGGTATTCCAGGATTTTTTTTTTTTATTTGACTTTGCTGCAAGGGCTGTGAAGTTATTGTACTTCCTAATATAGTGTCTGTACCTGTCTCTGATGGCTTCTCCCGCATTCTTATGTCATCTTTCCTCTTGATGTTAAAATGACTCCTATCTCAGGTATTCCCATGATGCAGTGGGGCCCAGACGCTACCTCACTAGTCAGGTGATGACAGGGAGTCTGTTCTGCTTCAATAGGTGGAGCTACCACAGGGACTTTCCAACAGTTGGAGGCACCCTGGTTAGAAAGCACTGGTCTTTTGCATGGAATTCAGTTCGTTTGTGGTTCAATGGGTGGGGTGGCTGATGTGTGGGAGGGAGAAAAGTGGAATTATGAGATTTGCAGTAAAAAAAAAAAAAGAGAAAACTCCAACAGGAAAAATCCAGTTCACAAAAAGAAAAACCCAGCTCTATGGAAATCTCACAACATAACAACATAGCCTTAAAAGGCACTGTAGAGGATAGACGGGGATGGCAACACTGAATGCAGTATATCCGATAAATTTAAGAACTGTGGGGATATGAGCCAGAGTAGCAATAAGTGAGGGGTGCGAAGAGCCTAAGAATCCAGTCTTTAGTGCAGTCAAAAAATTTAGATAAATAAATAGTAATGCACTCACCTCTAAAACTACATTTCTTTATTTCAATCCATCCGATAAAAGCGGGTAGGCTAGGGCAGAGTAGGACGATAAAACGCCACGGCAGCGCTGGCGCTGCCGTGGCGTTTTATCGTCCTACTCTGCCCCAGCCTGTCCGCTTTTATCGGATGGATTGGGGAAAAAAATGAAGTTTTAGAGGTGAGTGCATTGCTATTTATTTATCAAAAATTTCTTTTTTACAACAACATAGCTATTTAGCCCAAATACAAGTAGGGATCCTTCCTAAGCATGTCCAGTTACGTACTAAAATCACCTTAAGGTGGAGAACCCCTTTAACTGAGGTAAACATGGTTTTCCAACAAGATTTTCCACTGCATCTAACTATAGGTAAGAAGTGAAATCGCACCAGAAACAATGTGTTAACCCCTTAAGGACTCAGGGTTTTTCCGTTTTTGCACTTTCGTTTTTTCCTCCTTACCTTTTAAAAATCATAACCCTTTCAATTTTCCACCTAAAAATCCATATTATGGCTTATTTTTTGCGTCGCCAATTCTACTTTGCAGTGACATTAGTCATTTTACCCAAAAATGCATGGCGAAACGGAAAAAAAAATCATTGTGCGACAAAATCGAAAAAAAAAAAACGCCATTTTGTAACTTTTGGGGGCTTTCGTTTCTACGCAGTGCATATTTCGGTAAAAATTACACCTTATCATTATTCTGTAGGTCCATATGGTTAAAATGATACCCTACTTATATAGGTTTGATTTTGTCGCACTTCTGGAAAAAATCATAACTACATGCAGGAAAATTTATACGTTTAAAAATGTCATCTTCTGACCCCTATAACTTTTTTATTTTTCCATGTATGGGGTGGTATGAGGACTCATTTTTTGCGCCGTGATCTGAAGTTTTTATCGGTATGATTTTTGTTTTGATCGGACTTTTTGATCACTTTTTATTCATTTTTTAATTATATAAAAAGTGACCAAAATACGCTTTTTTGGACTTTGGAATTTTTTTGCGCGTACGCCATTGACCGTACGGCTTAATTAATGATATATTTTTATAGTTCGGACATTTACGCACGCGGCGATACCACATATGTTTATTTTTTATTTTTTTTACACTGTTTTATTTTTTTTATGGGAAAAGGGGGGTGATTCAAACTTTTATTAGGGAAGGGGTTAAATGACCTTTATTAACACTTTTTTTTTACATTTTTTTTGCAGTGTTATAGGTCCCATAGGGACCTATAACACTGCACACACTGATCTCTAATGCTGATCACTGGCGTGCATTAACACGCCTGTGATCAGCATTATCGGCGCTTGACTGCTCCTGCCTGGATCTCAGGCACGGAGCAGTCATTCGTCGATCGGACACCGGGGAGGCAGGTAAGAGCCCTCCCGGTGTCCGATCAGCTGTTCGGGACGCCGCGATTTCACCGCGGCGGTCCCGAACAGCCCGACTGAGCAGCCGGGTCACTTTCACTTTCACTTTAGAAGCGGCGGTCAGCTTTGACCGCCGCTTCTAAAGGGTTAATACCGCACATCGCCGCGATCGGCGATGTGTGGTATTAGCCGCGGGTCCCGGCCGTTGATTAGCGCCGGGACCGACGCGATATGATGCGGGATCGCGGCGCGATCCCGCTTCATATCGCGGGAGCCGGCGCAGGACGTAAATATACGTCCTGCGTCGTTAAGGGGTTAAAGGGGTACTCCGGTGGAAAACTTTTTTTTTTTTTTAAATCAACTAGTGCCGGAAAGTTAGACAGATTTGTAAATTACTTCTATTAAAACATCTTAATCCTTCCAGTACTTATTAGCTGCTGAATACTTCAGAGAAAACAGAAGAAGGACCAAAAAAACGGGGCGCACTCTCGTATGCTGTCGTTAGATGGAAACGGGGGACCCACCACCTCACCTAATGTGCTGTACCGACCTACTGAGAGGATGCAACAGTGCAAGCCCAACGCTGTTGGGAGGTGTGGGTGGAGATGAATCGATGCAGTGTGCAGCTCTATCTCCCCTTTCCCTGTCCCTTAGGGTACAGAATAATGGAGGAAGAATAGGTAGACAAAGGTGGGGAATTTTTTAGAGTGCTCCTGCTGTCAAAGGACGGACTCAAAATGCCACGGTTGCACAGGACAATTTATTGAAATATTTTTTAACAACGCGTTTCGGCGCTCACATGCGCCTTCATCAGGTCCACAAAAAGATAAGTTTTCTGCGTCCTGAGGTGCTGACTGTGCTTCAGTGGCTATTCCACTATATTCCACATAGCCACTCAAGCACAGTCGGCATCTCAGGACGCAGCAAACTTATCTTTTTGTGGACCTGATGAAGGCGTGTGGGAGCATTGAAACGCGTTGTCCGAAAATATTTCAATAAATTGTCCTGTGCAACTGTGGCGTTTTGAGTCCGTCCTTTGACAGCGAGAGCGCTCTACAAAATTCCCCACCTTTGTCTACCTATTCTTCCTGAATACTACAGAGGAAATTATTTTCTTTTTGGAACGCTGTGCTCTCTGCTGACATCACGAGCACAGTGTTCTCTGCTGACAGCTCTGTCCATTTTAAGAACTCTCCAGAGTAGGAGAAAATCCCCATAGCAAACATATGCCGCTCTGGACAGTTCCTAAAATGGACAGAGATGTCAGCGGAGAGTACTGTGGTCATGATGTCAGCAGAGAGCTCTGTGTTCCAAAAAGAAAATAATTTCCTCTGTAGTATTCTGCAGCTAATAAGTACTGGGACAATTTAGATTTCTTAATAGAAGTCATTTACAAATCTGTTTAACTTTCTGGCACCAGTTGATTTAAAAAAAAGAAAAGGTTTCCACCGGAGTACCCCTTTAAATTATTTATATATACCGTATATATATATATATATATATATATATATATATATATATATATATATATCCCTTCTGCAGGTGAACCGCCTCGGCTGCTATCACCGGGGATAATGTGCAGCTCGGAGCACGGACGTGACTCCTGGGTTTGGATTCTGACCACGAGCCGCTCTGTGTTGTTTGTGATTCAGCCAAACAGCTGGAAACATAAAATATGTGCTGCTGTACTAGGAAATAAAATCAATACGATTACCTTTTTGCCACAGGGCTACATCCAAACACAGTAACCCAGCCAAATATCCCCAGACCCGTACACTCAGACAGTGCTGCATTGCAGACAGGAGCTCGAAAAGGTAAACAGGACCCGACCATTGCTGTTAGGAAGATGAAGGAGAAGAAGACGAAGAAGACATTGAACAACACTAAGGGTATGTTCACACTGAGGAATTGGAGAGGAATTTCCACGAGTAATTCTGCTCGCTTTTTCCTCTCCAAATCATTCAGCAGTGAAAACCCCCATAGAGTTGTACAGAATTTCTGCCCCTCAGTTCACACTGAGGAATTTCCTCAAGCAGAATTCTGACGAGGAAGTCTGTTCCGCTTGAAGAAAGAACATGTTGTTTCTTTCAGGCGGAATCAGCGTCTTAGGCTAGGTTCAGGCTACGGAATCTCCGGGCAGAAAATTTCCGTCCGGAGATTCTGAGTTCTGCCTGCGCCGACTGAATAAGTCGGCGCTAGGACCGCGCGGACACTGCAGTCTCCCATAGACTGCAATGTGTTCCGCGAGGAATTCCGCCTGAAGAAAGAGCAACCCCTTTCTTCAGGCGGAAATTTCTAAGCAGATTTACTAAGCGGATTTTCCGCTTCACAACTTCCGAAGTGTGAATTTGTGAACGGAAAACCATTCACTACACTAGACATTTTAGCAAGCGGAATTTCTGATGGAAATTTTACGTCTGAATTTCTGTCGGAAATTCCGTAGTCTGAACCTAGCCTTAGGCTAGGTTCAGACTACGGAATTTCTGCCTGCAATCTTGCTTTGAAATTGCAGGCAGAAATTCCGCTTTCTAAAATGTATAGTGTAGTGAATGATTTTCCGTTCACAATTTCACACTTCGGAATTTGTGAAGCGGAAAATCCGCTTTTAAAATCTGCTTAGAAATTTCCGCCAAGAAGAAAGGCGGTGCTCTTTCTTCAGGCGGAAATCCGCGCAGAACACATTGCAGTCTATTGGATACTGCAGTGTCCGCGCGGTCCTAGCGACGACTGATTCTCTCGGAATCTCCGGGCAGAAATTTTCTGCCTAGAGATTCCGTAGTCTGAACCTAGCCTTACTCCCATAGAGATCAATGTTATTATTTTTTTTTTAGTCAGAAGCATTTCCACGCGGAATGAATAGAAATACTTGATACTCCTCCTCCGCATGAAACCTGCATTTCCGCTCTGAATTCCGCGCGATTTCTGTGCCAATTCTGCGCAAAATTCCACACGAAATTTTGTGGAAAAGTAACAATATTTTGAGGCAGAAAATTTCTGCTTGATTTCCGCCCCAATTCCTCAGTGTGAGGAATTTATTCAAGTAATTCCTCTTGAATTCTCCGCTACAAACTAATGCACATCTCCTCTGCCCATTGACTTTAATGTTTTTTCTGCTAGCAGAATTCCGACGCTGAATTCCGTTCCGCTTGAAGAAAGAACATGTTCATTCTTCAAGCGGAATCCGCTAGCAGAAATCAATTGAAGTCAATGGTAAAAGAAAAATTCCGCCCGACATCGTTTTCGCGCGGAATTCGTGCGCAATTTGAGTGGAATTCGCGTGGAAATGGCTGAAAAACCCTTCACTTCTTTCTCCCCCATTTCCTTGCGCAATTCCGTGCAAATTGTGCACGAATTGCGCGCGAATTTCCCGCGAAAATAAAATTCTTTTTTCCACCCGTAAAATTTTCAGAGTGAATTACTCTTCATTTACTTCATAATATAACAAGAAAAAAACGTGTACCAGGGTTCACAAAATATTAAACTTTATTGAAGAAAATAAAATCCATTTAAAAATAGATGACATAGTTCCTGAGAACAGGAGTCAAAAGAGATTTAAACCAGCATGACACTGGACCATTAATAAAGGCTCTTAACATGACAAGAATGGAGATTTACATAATATAAGTGCAGGTGCATATGATTATTACATATATAGTAAAAAAAAAGACGATATAATAATGTATATAAATACCCTGTGGTTTACAAGAGAAGTGAGGAACGAGCCTATACAGCCCGACGTTTCGCCAGTGGCACTGGCTTCTTCCGGGGGCCCCGGAAGAAGCCAGTGCCGCTGGCAAAACGTCGGGCTGTAAAGGCTCATTCCTCACTTCTCTTGTAAACCACAGGGTATTTATATACATTATTATATCGTCTTTTTTACTATATATGTAATAATTATATGCATAGTAGCGATATTATAGTAGTCCTTTCAGCGTGGGGTTATTACTAGTGAAAAGCGAATTCTTGTGTTTGCTAATTTCATTTACTCAGTGTGAACGCACCCTAAATATCAACATATTCCAAACTATTTTACTTAGCATTGAAAGATACAGGATTACTATTTCATTTTTGTTCCCCAGTAAATGCATCAGATCCCTGTCTGGGAAAGACTAAGGCTTGTTTCACACTAGCAAATTACTCCGTTTATCAAGTTCCGTCGCTAGTTCCGTCATCTGTCACCGGCAGTAACCAAATCCTATACGTCCATTAGAAAATCCCATTATAGTCTGTGGGATTTTTCTAATATCCGATTTAATCCATTATAGTCCGTTATTGATAACGGATGTTATTTTGTGACGGAAGATAGTACGGATACGGAAGAAAATAGTCCATGAACTATTTTCTTCCGTTACTATCTTCCGTCACAAAATAACGTCCGTTATCAATAACGGACTATAATGGATTAAATCGGATATTAGAAAAATCCCATAGACCAGTGGTCTTCAACCTGCGGACCTCCAGATGTTGCAAAACTACAATTCCCAGCATGCCCGGACAGCCAACGGCTGTCCGGGCATGCTGGGAGTTGTAGTTTTACAACATCTGGAGGTCCGCAGGTCGAAGACCACTGCCATAGACTATAATGGGACGTATAGGATTTGGTTACTGCCGGTGACAGCTTGGTTCATATAGAGAATTCTAGAAATGTAGTTAAAGGGGTACGCTGCTGCTAAGCATTTGGAACAAATTGTTCCAAACGCAGGAGCCGGCACCGGGAGCATGTGATGTCATAGCCCCGCCCACTCACGACGCCACTCCCAGTCCCGCCCCCACAATGCAATTCTATGGGAGGGGGCGTGGGGCAACCGTTGTTCCAAACTCCGAGAAGCGGAGTACCCCTTAAAAAGCTGCTATATATTTCACAGGAAGTTCTTTTCTTTTTGGAATTTCCTTTCTGTCTGACCACAGTGCTCTCTGCTGACACCTCTGTCCATGTCTTGAACTGTCCAGAGCAGGAGAGGTTTGCTATGGGGATTTGCTCCTACTCTGGACAGTTCCGGACATGGACAGAGGTGGCAGCAGAGAGCACTGTGGTCAGACAGAAAGGAAATTCAAAAAGAAAAGAACTTCCTCTGTGGTTTATAGCAGCTGAAGTACTGGAAGGATTAAGATTTTTTAATAATAATTAGTAATTTACAAATCTGTTTAACTTTCTAGCACCGGTTGATTAAAAAAAAAAAAAATGTTTTCCAGTGGAGTACCCCTTTAAAGGGTACTCTGCCCCTAGACATCTTATTGCCCATCTAAAGGATAGGAGATAAGATGTCTGATCATGGGGGCCCGCTGCTGGGGACCCCCACAAATCCCCTGCTGAACCTGGCGTTCATTTATAGAATTGAGTGCAGCGCCAGAGGCTCGTGACGCCAAGTCCACACAATGCTCGTGATGTCATGGCCATGCCCCCTTAATGCAAGTCTATGGGAGGGGCGTGATGGCCATTACGCCCCCTCCCATAGACTTGCATTGAGGGTGTGTGGCCGTAACGTCACAAGAAGGGCGAGGACGTGATGTCACGAGCCTTTGACCGGCATCGGATGTCTGGTGTGCCTTAGCTGAGATTGTGGGGGTCCCCATCAGACACCTTACCCCCTATCCTTTACTGCTCTTTTTGTGGCTTTTTTGTGCTACCTTTATTCATTGACCACACTTGTTCTCCCAAGAGGTGACATCAAGGCCACGGCCCCCCCCCCTTTGTGATGTCACGGCGCGCCCCCTTCATGTCTATGGGAGGGGCCGTGATGGTCATCATGCTCTCTCCCATAAACATGAATGGAGGGGGCGTAGTGTAATGTCTCGAGGGGCCATGGCCGTGACGTCAGGTCTCAGTATCGGGAGCAGAGCCCGGCACAGACCGCCAGAGGCTGAACTGAGATCACGGGGTCCAAGTGGCGGGATCAGACATCTTATCTCATGTACTTTGGATAGGGGATAAGATGTCTAAGGCCGGAATACCCCTTTAAACCTGAACAATCTCTCTTTTTGGTGAGATATATGAATATCAGGGGGGGCACTTATCAGACATAAATAAGCAATGCGGTAGATAAACAGCGGGTGTTTAGAGATTTCTCCTCTGACTTGCTCGGGGCCGGAGGCAGAGTTATACCGCGGCGTCTCTATCACATTGACACTTTATGTTTAATTGATCAATCCTGCATTGAACGTTCCCGGCTCATTGTTTATGCTTGAAGGTAAAGTAAAACCTCTGTGAATATTTATTGTACTAAGCATTCTTGTCAAATTTAAGTCTCTTCAAGCAGACGGAATGAGCCACAGAACAGGGCCTCCATTTATTTATTTGTCGCAGTGACAGAATCATATTAAACAAGCGCTTGCATGGCACCGTACGGCTGACACCTGTCTCTGGCAAAGCTGGGTGATTTTTAGGAACCATATAGTTAATGGTGGGTTCTTAAAGGGGCATGTTATATTCTTGTATATAGGGGGCAGTATTATAGTAGTTATATTCTTGTATATAGGAGCAGTATTATAGTAGTTATATTCTTGTATATAGGAGGCAGTATTATAGTAGTTATATTCTTGTATATAGGGGCAGTATTATAGTAGTTATATTCTTGTATATAGGAGCAGTATTATAGTAGTTATATTCTTGTATATAGGAGCAGTATTAAAGTAGTTATATTCTTGTATATAGAGGCAGTATTATAGTAGTTATATTCTTGTATATAGGAGCAGTATTATAGTAGTTATATTCTTGTATATAGGAGCTGTATTATAGTAGTTATATTCTTGTATATAGGAGCAGTATTATAGTAGTTATATTCTTGTACATAGGAGCAGTATTATAGAAGTTATATTCTTGTATATAGGAGCAGTATTATAGTAGTTATATTCTTGTACATAGGAGCGGTATTATGGTAGTTATATTCTTGTATATAGGAGCAGTATTATAGTAGTTATATTCTTGTATATAGGAGCAGTATTATAGTCATTATATTCTTGTATATAGGAGCATTATTATAGTAGTTATATTCTTGTATATATAGGAGCAGTATTATAGTAGTTATATTCTTGTATATAGGAGCAGTATTATAGTCATTATATTCTTGTATATAGGAGCAGTATTATAGTAGTTATATTCTTGTATATAGGGGGCATTATTATAGTAGTTATATTCTTGTATATATAGGAGCAGTATTATAGTAGTTATATTCTTGTATATAGGAGCAGTATTATAGTCATTATATTCTTGTATATAGGAGCAGTATTATAGTCATTATATTCTTGTATATAGGAGCATTATTACAGTAGTTATATTCTTGTATATAGGAGCAGTATTATAGTAGTTATATTCTTGTATATAGGAGCAGTATTATAGTAGTTATATTCTTGTATATAGGAGCAGTATTATAGTAGTTATAGTCTTGTATATAGGAGCAGTATTATAGTAGTTATAGTCTTGTATATAGGAGCAGTATTATAGTAGTTATATTCTTGTATATAGGAGCAGTATTATAGTAGTTATATTCTTGTATATAGGAGCAGTATTATAGTAGTTATATTCTTGTATATAGGAGCAGTATTATAGTAGTTATATTCTTGTATATAGGAGCAGTATTATAGTACTTATATTCTTGTATATAGGAGCAGTATTATAGTAGTTATATTCTTGTATATAGGAGCAGTATTATAGTAGGTATATTCTTGTATATAGGAGGAAGTATTATAGTAGTTATATTCTTGTATATAGGAGCAGTATTATAGGAGTTATATTCTTGTATATAGGAAGCAGTATTATAGTAGTTATATTCTTGTATATAGGAGCAGTATTATAGCAGTTATATTCTTGTATATAGGGGGCAGTGTTATAGTAGTTATATTCTTGTATATAGGAGCAGTATTATAATAGTTAAATTCTTGTATATAGGAGCAGTATTATAGGAGTTATATTCTTGTATATAGGAAGCAGTATTATAGTAGTTATATTCTTGTATATAGGAGCAGTATTATAGCAGTTATATTCTTGTATATAGGGGGCAGTGTTATAGTAGTTATATTCTTGTATATAGGAGGGAGTATTATAGTAGTTATATTCTTGTATATAGGAGGCAGTATTATAGTAGTTATATTCTTGTATATAGGGGGCAGTGTTATAGTAGTTATATTCTTGTATATAGGAGGCAGAATTATAGTAGTTATATTCTTGCATATAGGAGCAGTATTATAGTAGTTATATTCTTGTATATAGGAGCAGTATTATAGTAGTTATATTCTTGTATATAGTAGGCAGTATTATAGTAGTTATATTTTTGTATATAGGGGGCAGTATTATAGTAGTTATATTCTTGTATATAGGAGCAGTATTATAGTAGTTATATTCTTGTATATATAAGGCAGTATTATAATAGTTATATTCTTGTATATAGGAGGCAGTATTATAATAGTTATATTCCTGTATATAGGAGCAGTATTATAGTAGTTATATTCTTGTATATAGGAGCCATATTATAGTAGTTATATTCTTGTATATAGGAGCAGTATTATAATAGTTATATTCTTGTATATAGGAGCAGTATTATAGTAGTTATATTCTTGTATATAGGAGCAGTATTATAGTAGTTATATTCTTGTATATAGGAGCAGTATTATAGTACTTATATTCTTGTATATAGGAGCAGTATTATAGTAGTTATATTCTTGTATATAGGAGCAGTATTATAGTAGTTATATTCTTGTATATAGGAGCAGTATTATAGGAGTTATATTCTTGTATATAGGAGCGGTATTATAGTAGTTATATTCTTGTATATAGGAGCAGTATTATAGTAGTTATATTCTTGTATATAGAAGTAGTATTATAGTAGTTATATTCTTATATATAGGAGGCAGTATTATAGTAGTTATATTCTTGCATATAGGAGCAGTATTATAGTAGTTATATTCTTGTATATAAGAGCAGTATTATAGTAGTTATATTCTTGTATATAGGAGCAGTATTATAGTAGTTATATTCTTATATATAGGAGGCAGTATTATAGTAGTTATATTCTTGTATATAGGAGCAGTATTATAGTAGTTATATTCTTGTATATAGGATGCAGTATTATAGTAGTTATATTCTTGTATATAGGAGACAGTATTATAGTAGTTATATTCTTGTATATAAGAGCAGTATTATAGTAGTTATATTCTTGTATATAGGAGCAGTATTATAGTAGTTATATTCTTGTATATAGGAGCAGTATTATAGTAGTTATATTCTTGTATATAGGAGCAGTATTATAGTATTTATATTCTTGTATATAGGAGCAGTATAATAGTAGTTATATTCTTGTATATAAGGAGGCAGTATTATAGTAGTTATATTCTTGTATATAGGGGGCGGTATTATAGTAGTTATATTGTTGTATATAGGAGCAGTATTATAGTAGTTATATTCTTGTATATAGGAGCAGTATTATAGTAGTTATATTCTTGTATATAGAAGTAGTATTATAGTAGTTATATTCTTATATATAGGAGGCAGTATTATAGTAGTTATATTCTTGCATATAGGAGCAGTATTATAGTAGTTATATGATTAAAAATAGGGGTGGCATTATTGTAGTTATTTTCTTGTACACAAGTAGACAATATTATAGTAGATATTTTACTTTCCAGGAAGGCAGTATTATAAAAATGACATTCTTGAATATAGAGGGCAGCATTATAGAAGATATATATATATATATATATATATATATATATATATATATATATATTTTTTTTTTTTTTTTTTTTATACAGGGGGCATTAAGTAGCTGAGTGGACTTAAAAAGTAATGACTCTGATGTGTTTCATGTTCCTTTAATATGTAGCATGGATAATTGCATAAATTTGCAACACTAGCATTTTATTTGCTATAAACGCAACATCGACCAAATAGCAAACTCTAAATAAACCTGAGACATAATGAGATTCCTCTTCAGAATATTGACTCATTTCTTTACTTGGGGATTTCACTTTCTAATTGTCCCAGCTCTGTACACATCAAGGCTTTTCTCACTTGATTAATTTGAGCTTTTGTTCTGTGTTTACTTAAATAACCAAATTCATTAAGGCTGTTTGGCAGATCGGAGATTGTGCGGCGCTGTGACAGGACGGACTTGGTGCAAAGGGGTTTTTCGAGATGACATTTGAACTACAAAATTAATATGCAATTGGACTCCAGTCTTGAAACAATGTCATGGACCAGAGCCTAAAATGTCCTTGGTTCCTCAACTTGTAAACAGTGTACCTGGACATCGTGGCTTGGGCTAAGTGCGTGAAAATGTTAGATTTCAACGTAAGATGTCAGATCTTAATCAGGTCAGATGGAATACGACCTGTGCTCCATCCTGCCGCGCGCGGCAGGATGGAGCACAGGTCGTATTCCATCTGACCTGATTAAGATCTGACATCTTACGTTGAAATCTACAATTTTTCACTCTGCGGAGTTGCTCACAAGATGCATAAGAAATAAAACAAAGGAATGAAGCAAGTCTTTGAGTCCATGAGTAATTTTATTGCCAAGATGTTCACGCACCTAGCCCAAGCCACAATGTCCAGTAGTGATGAGCGGCAGGGGCCATATTCAAACACGTGATATTTCATGAATATTTGATGATTATTCGTCCTATGTTGGCGAAATTCGCTATGTTCATTCACTTTTATTTTCCATGTGAAAATTTGCATAAAAATTAGCATGTTAAAAAAAAATATATATATTCGTCATTATGAATATATAGCCCTATATCCTAAATATTCGTGAAATTGCAAAGTGCCGATATTTGCGATAAAAATTAGCATTGCAAATATTCGTGCTCAACACTAATGTCCAGGTGAACTTTTTACAAGTTGTTCCAGTGCGGTTTACGATACACCTCGTGCCTCTGATTTGTGCCATACTATTTTTCAAGTGATTGAATACTGTGTCTAGAGACCTTGTGTGTTGTCAAGTCCTTGGTTCCTCACCCTTAACCTCTTCAAGGGCATGTGATTTTGAATACGCATAGTAACTAGAGTTGAGCTCACGCTAACCTGGCAATGTCGGGGCCGAGCTGAAAGCGTCAAGTACAGCTCAGCCCAGCAAGGAGGGAGTTAATTAGTGCCTCTGAGCAGCGCTAGTTAACTCCTTGGGGAGGAATGTTTACTTTATTCAGCCATCTATATGGCTGTATAATGTATACAGTGAAAAGCATTATACTTACCATTTCTTTGCTGGTCCGGGCCTCCTTTTGTGTAGCCCCATCCCCTCTTGACATCATAGCTAGGAGCGGGGCTACACAAGAAGAGGCCCGGCCTTTTCACAAGATGTTAAGTATAACTCTCTATGTAACTCCTCCACGAGTTAACTAGCACTACTCAGCAGCACTAATTAACTTCTTCCTTGCTGATTCGGTGCATACCACTCAGCCGAGTAAGATGTTACAGCAAATCAGCAAATCGCTGGTTTACTGTGACAAAAAAAAGGTGACTCTTTCACTACCGGTTCACAGCAAACTTGTTTACCAATTGCCAATAATTTGGTGAGCCCAGCAAGCAAAGTTTGCCAAACTCTAATAGTAACTCTTACTTGATACGGGCAACAAAGTACAAAGTGCACCAAGTGCATTTTAAAACTAGAGTATTCTATTGTGGCAGAGGTATATGGTTATTGTCAGGCACCAGGACCCTCCCCCCCACATGTTTGCCTCTGCTCTACAAATAGAAGGCATTAACCCCTTAAGGACCGGGGGGTTTTCAGTTTTTGCATTTTCGTTTTTTGCTCCTTGCCTTTAAAAAATCATAACTCTTTCAATTTTGCACCTAAAAATCCATATGATGGCTTATTTTTTGCGCCACCAATTCTACTTTGTAGTGACGTCAGTCATTTTGCCCTTAAATCTATGATGAAATGGAAAAAAAATCATTGTGCGACAAAATTGAAAAAAAAAACGCAGTTTTGTAAGTTTTGGGGGCTTCCGTTTCTACGTAGTACATTTTTCGGTAAAAATGACACCTCATCTTTATTCTGTAGGTCCATATGATTAAAATGATACCCTACTTATATAGGTTTGATTTTGTCGTACTTCTGGAAAAAATCATAACTACATGCAGGAAAATTAATACGTTTAAAATTGTCATCTTGTGACCCCTATAACTTTTTGATTTCTCCGTGTATGGGGCGATATGAGGGCTCATTTTTTGCGCCGTGATCTGAAATTTTTAACGGTACCATTTGTGCATTGATAGGACTTATTGATCGCTTTTTATTCATTTTTAAATTATATAAAAAGTGACCAAAAATGCACTATTTTGGATTTTGGAATTTTTTTTATAGGGACCTATAACACTGCACACACTGATCTCCTATGCTGATCACTGGTTTCTCATAAGAAACCAGTGATCAACGATTCTGCCGCATGACTGCTCATGCCTGGATCTCAGGCACTGCGCAGTCATTCGGCGATCGGACAGCGAGCCGGCCACTTTCGGTTTAGCTTTTAGCCGCGCGGCTCAGCTCTGAGCGCGCGGCTAAAGGGTTAATAGCGCGCGGCGCCGCGATCGGCGCTGCACGCTATTAGAGGCGGGTCCCGGCTTCACTATGACGCCGGGCCCGCCGTGATATGATGCGGGGTTACTGTGTAACCCCGCGTTATATCAGGAGAGCAGGACCAAGGACGTACCTGTACGCCCTTGGTCCTTAAGGGGTTAAAAGAGTATTCCCATCTCAGCTTCTCATCTCTTGAGCATAAGATGAAGACCCCCCTATCTATCTATCTCATAACAATCTATCTATCTATCTATCTATCTATCTCATATCTATCTATCTATCTATCTTATATCTATCTATCTCTCTCATATCTATATATCTATCTCATAACAATCTATCTATCTATCTCATATCTATCTATCTCATAGCTATCTATCTATCTATCTATCTATCTATCAAAACAGGAAAGCAGCACGTCCAAGATGAGAAAAAATATATAATGGTGCACGCAGAGTCCAGATCCGGGTCAGAGGTCCATATATAATACAGAAAAATCCAATGTCCGCAGCACACAGATTCCAAACAATCAAAATGTATTCCAAACAGTGAGTGTCCAAAGCAACGTTTCAGCTAGCTCACCTAGGTGCACGCTGTGGTCAGGCTTTGGTCAAAGGCCCCTATGTATGTAGTATATGGATACACGGCAGCACTCCGGATTAGTGTTCAAAGAGCACTGGCTTTTATTGAATAACCAAAAATGTTACAGGTGAAGTTTCGGACAACTCACTTGGCCATTAGTGTTGAGCGGCATAGGCCATATTCGAATTCGCGAATATTCGCGAATATATGGACGAATATTCGTCATATATTCGCGAATATTCGCATATCCGTTATATCCTCGTTTTATTCTCGCATACGCGAAAATTTCGCGTATGCGAAAATTAGCACATGCGAAAATTCGCATATACAAAATCAGCACATGCTAATTTTCGCATATGCGATTTTTCGCACGCCAGTCTCACACAGTAGTATTACAGCCTTCTTTACACCACACAAGCTGGAAGCAGAGAGGGGTGATCACTGTGATGTGTACTGTGAAGAAAAAAAAATAAATAAAAAAAGAATATTCGTAATTACGAATATATAGCGCTATATTCGCGAAATTCGCGAATTCGCGAATATGCGATATTCGCGAATAATATTCGAATTGCGAATATTCGCGAGCAACACTATTGGCCATCATCAAGCCTTGATGATGGCCAAGGTACAGATAAGATAGTGCTTGATCTGATAGCTTTTACCTGCTCTAGGATGGACAAAGTGTGAGCCCATGTTCATGTAACTGCAATTGACACATTGTCTGGAGGGGTAAGAGCCTCTACTCTTTACCGAGATGTATCTTTTTGAGGCCTGTTTCTGGGATATGTCAGATTTCACCAACTTGTCTCTGAGATTCGGCAGCTGCTTATAGGATAGTAAAGGATGGTCGCCAAACTCAGGGACATCTGGGAAACACGTTTTCAAAATGCTCCAATGTCTATTCCGAGCATTGCCAATAGCTTTGGACTGAGAACAGAATGTGGACACAAAGGGGATACCTGGTTTAGAGTCACGTTTCTTCTGGTCATATAACAGTCTGAATCTTTCAAGTGACATCACCCTTGATTTTTCCTGTTGTGGTAAAGATGTAGGATACCCTTTCGTAGAAAAATCTGAGCCATACCTATATAATGTAGTGGCAAGATTGTCATCGGATTCCACGATGCATCTCGTTCTCAGCATACAACTGCCTGGGAGCGATCGCATCATGGGTTGCGGAGGTCAACTGTCAAAGTGCAAAATGGAATTGCAATCCATTTCTTTTACATGTAGTTCAGTAGTTAGCCGGTGTCCACCAACTGAAACCAATGTCTCCAGAAAAGGAATAGAAATAGTGGATGCATTCAAAGTAAAAAAAATGTGTGCATTAACAGAATTCAAAAGGACGTGTGAAAAGAATGTAATTGTGCCATATCACCCATCCAGACTAGAAACACATCGTCAATATATCACCACCACCCCAAAAAATTGCTGGAGTGGTGGGATACATAGACATAGACAAAAGACAAACGTACGTTTTCGCACACTGGTGACGAATCACAGATACCAGAAGTGCATCATTATCAATAAAATACCTAAATCCGACATTAAAAATATACAAAAAATCATAAAGAGTTATAATGGCATTGTGAAAACAGATACAAAGATAATACCAAAAGTGCATATAGAATCACAATAAAATTTATATACAACCATAAGATAGATGTATAATTACATCAAATTACAACCGTGCATCACATGTGTAATATTATTAAAAACAATTAATGGGAAGGGGGCGGGAGCGCACACTGACCTAATGCCGTTGTTCAAAACCGCCATTACAGTATTAGCGTGAGGAAGTAATCACAGCGCATGTGCGCTGAGTTTGTGGAGCGAGATAGTGTAGCCAATAGAAAATGAGCGTCCCGGTAACCATGGCCCTGTGTGCATCTGCTCGCTGCGCGTGCGCATAGCCAGGGGAACACACTGTCACCATCTTTAGTAAAACAAGATATAACTAAATAAAATAAACAGCATCTCTTCGAATGCAACAAAACAATAGCTGTCACAGATGAGTCCCAGGCCCTCATCCACATCAAGGCACTCAAGATAGTAAAGTGATGTGCGCCACGCACGGCACCCGATCCCGGAACACCAGGACCAAGTACCGCACAATGTGCACGCGAGCACACCACCCCCATCATATATAAGGGAATGGTGTGCCCACAGCCCAAGTGGACACAAATCACCAAAGGATTCATATTCAAACATACCAGGACATAAGGGACATCACTGCGACCAAACTTAAAGTAAAAAAACAAAATACAAAGTAAAATAAAATAAAAAATGAATAAATAAATAAATAATATTAAAAAACAATATTTTATATATAATAAAAAAAGAATAAACTGGACCAAAGAATAAATGTACACTGTATCTATCTGCTTCCTCACAATAAAATTATTCATAATGTAAATTTATTAACAAAAAATATACAATATTTCATAAAATCATCACGTGAGTGTTTCAGTGCTTCCCATCTTCCTCCTAGAGAAAAGACAAGAAGAGAAAAAATAGCAGTCAGTGCTTCTTGGTGTTATCACAAAAAAATACTCCAATACCAAATACAGTGGTCCCTCAACATACAATGGTAATCCGTTCCAAATGGACCATCGTTTGTTGAAACCATCGTATGTTGAGGGATCCGTGCAATGTACAGTATAGGACAGTGGTCTACAACCTGCGGACCTCCAGATGTTGCAAAACTACAACACCCAGCCGTTGGGTGTCCGGGCATGCTGGGAGTTGTAGTTTTGCAACATCTGGAGGTCCGCAGGTTGAAGACCACTGGTATTGGAGGTTATACTCACGTGTCCCCGCCGCTCCGGACCGTCACCGCTCGTCACCGCTGCCCTGGATGTCGCCTTCCATCGCTGTCGCCGCGTCCCCGGGGTGTCCCCGACGCTCCGGCAAGGCCTCTGCTTCCCCGGCATCCTCGCTCTCCGTCGCCATCATCACGTCGCTACGCACGCCGCTCCTATTGGATGACGGGACGGCGTGCGCAGCGGCGTGATGACGACGATGGAGAGCGCCGACAATGCAGGGGATCCCGAAGAGGACGCGCCGGAGCCCCGATGACAGGTAAGTGATCGTCAGCGGACCACACGGGGCACCGTAAACGGCTATCCGGTGGCAGCTGAAGCAGTCTGTGCTGGCAGATAGCCGTTTATGCGATGGCCCCGACATACAAAAGCATCGTATGTTGGTGCTGCCTTCAACATGCGATGGCCTCTGAGAGTGATCGTATGCTGAAATGATCGTATGTCGGGGCCATCGTAGGTCGGGGGGTCACTGTACTCATATATCCAGTTATAGGGTTGTCAGTGAGGACCATTATTGTGCAACCACTCTATGTCCTGTTTTAAATTCCACATTTAAGCCATGTGGATTCAGGGATCCTAGCCTAAAAATCCACTTCAATTCGAGTTTCTTTAACATCGCCTGTCTGCTCCAATCCCCCCCCCCCACCCCCACACACGTTTAGGTAAAGGAATATGATTAATAATCATAAATCTCAAATCTATCTCATATCTATCTATCTCTCCATATATATCTATGGATTTCCATTCTTTATATACTGTATATAATGATTGTACCGTCTCTAATGAGTTCTGGCCCTGTATCTCATGTGTAGGAGACATAAACCTTTGTAGCGATGCAGGGAGGTCGTTGCTGCTGCTGCCCGTCAGGATCCATCGATTGCCGTACAGTGGACGCTGCTGGAGGACGGCTGTAAAACAAGGCTGCATTGATTCCCGGGGCTGGATTACTTTCATAAGGGCTTTCAAAGCAACACAGGTTCAGCCAAGAAATAATAGCAAGTAACAGGAAAATACCGAACCGGCATTACCTGAGGCGCACGGGAACCTGCAATTAAGAAAAATGTGAATCTAAAACCAAGAGGCCGACAGAATAAGAAGACAATAAAAAATCCATTTATATTATACAATTTCTTTTAGTTTATTAAATTCTTATTTCCTCAATGATAACAGAATTACATTTTTCTTGGTCTTAACGTTTCCCCCTGTGAGCTTAAAGGGGTACTCCGCTGCCCCAGCGTTCTGAATATTTTGTTCCGAACGCTGGGGTCGTGACTTCCCTCGTGACATCACGCCACGCCCCCTCAATGCAAGTCTATGGGAGGGGGCGTGGCAATCGCCACGCCCCCTCCCATAGACTTGCATTGAGGGGGCGTGATGTTACATCACAAGGGCGTGACCATGATGTCACAACCCCCGCCGTTCTAAATGAACGCTGGGTGCTACACAGAGATCACGGGGGGTCACAGCAACTGGACACCCCACAATCAGACATCTTATCCCCTATCCTTTGGTAGGGGATAAGATGGGTAGTGGCGGAGTACCCTTTTAACCCTAGTGCATCAATATTAGTGGGATGGTATTTTTTGTTTTTATTTTTTGTTATCCACTAGATTTTTAGAGGGACATTTAGATTATTATTTTTTTTTATAATTTTTTTTAAATACATTTATACCGCAGGTAATTTAAGGAGATACAGTATATTAACAAAAAGAAGGCGGCGCTCTAATCCCAAAATATATGTAATGAGGTGTGTGTTACTCACCCGGTGTGAGTGGGGGTCACACTGTGTGTGTACTCCCCCACAAACATCCTGGGTCCTCTTCAAACGTAAAATTTATCTCCCAGTCTCTGACACAAGGACATCCCTTTCAGGAGTGCGCAGGGTATTCCGGAAGACCCATAGGGAATCCGTAGCGAAAATAAAAACAAATATAGAAAAAGACCAGCGCTCAGAGTAGGAGAAATGGCAGAATAATTTCAGGTTGTCATAAGAAGCAGAGAAATGGTTCACTTACTTCACATGGGGGGAGTGTAAGACCAGGTCTCACATACTATCCCCCCTCCAGGAAAGCATATAGGTAATAACCAGGAGAAGTCCTCACATATCAAAGGGTTTTAATTGCAACGCGTTTCGGACGTCATATATATAGCCTCCTTCTTCAGGCATATTTTTCTATATTTGCAGGTAATTTAAGAAATATTCTTCTGGGTATAAACTTCTGCAATCGTTAAAACGACGAATGTAGTAACTTTACTTCTCATGTAACAAAATACCTAAAACACAACTTTTAATAGTACGCATTAAATACACGTATTTCAATAAAGATATATCAGTAGTATAAAACTGTCAAAAATACACAAAAGATAAATAGGTAGATAGTGGGGTATATAACATTACATATATATATATATATATATATATATATATAAAGATATAAAGGGAAGTACAGATATGAAATCACAAATCAGAAATAAGAAAGTAAATCAAAACGTATGGTGGAGCAGAGACCCAAACTATTATAACCCTGATACTAGATATTTTCCTGAGGGGCATAGTAGTTTAACCCCCCAAAAACTGTCCCTTAAAATACACTGCTGAAAAAAAAAATAAAGGTAACACTTAAACAACACAATGTAACTCCAAGTCAATCACGCTTCTGTGAAATCCCACTGTTCATTACCTGCCTGTAACTTCCGTAAGCAACGCCTTATTTTCTGTCCGCTAACACGAAATACTCTGATGCCCCTCCCGAGACTAGACTCTGGATCCGCCACTGGGTAGAGGGGGGTGCTGGCTACATACTTGACTAACTACCTGGCTACCTAACTTTATACCTGGATGCCTTAATACTTACCTACATACCTGGCTATCTAACTACCTACATATCTGGCTGCCTAGCTACCTACCTACATATCTTGCTACCTACCTACATACCTGGCTACCTTACTATGTACATACCTGGCCTTCATATATGGCTGTCTAAGTACCTAGCTGGTCACCTACCTACAAATCTATCTTTCTGATCTACCTACCTATTTACCTGGCTACCTACCCACCTACCTGCCCTTTTACTGTGCAGGGCACCAAGGAGGGCATTATTACAGTTTGTGGGCCTATAAATGGGAAGATTGTGTAGAGGAGGGGAGGGCACTGTAAAAATGTCTAACATTGCCCTGCAGATGAGATCGACATGGCGGTCTGATCCAGACGGAGAAGAAAAGGAAAGAGGACAACGCTGATCAGAAACTAGTAATTGTGAGTCCCTTCATGTACCTATAATCACTTATATGGTATACATATCGGGGGAGATTTATCAAAACCTGTCCAGAGGAAAAGATGCCCAGTTGCCCATAGCAACCAACCAGCTCGCTTCTTTAATTTCTAACAAGGCCTCTGTAAAATGAAAGAAGTGATCTGAATGGTTGCTGTGGGCAACTGTGGACAACTGGGCATCCTGTGCACAGCTGATATCTACCGCCATATGGTCCTGTATATAATCACCTATATTGTATACAGATCCTGTATAGTATACTGGTCTCTATATAGTTTTATTCAGTACAGTATGGCGGTATTATCCAGTTATTGTGTGGGGGTATTTACTCCTTGTATACTGGTATTATTGGTCATGGAAAATTATTTTACCTACATTAAAGTGTTTCTTATATATAATTTGTGTGTGTGTGTGTGTGTGTGTGTAGGGGTGGTCGAGGGATTTGGGTGGAATAGGGGCAGAAGTGTGACCAGCGGCGAAGCATCACAGAGGCCCTTGCTTTTTTTTGGTCCGATATATATATATATATATATATATATATCGGACCAAAAAAAAGCAAGGGCCTCTGTGATGCTTCAGGAGCCGGTATAATGGCAGCGCAGGTAGATTTTGCCTTTCCAAGTCCTCCCTACCTGAGTCTTTTTCCTCCTTGTTGAGCAGCTTGCAGATGTATCACACGAGAGACACATTTCTGGCGTGCGGCCCATCGTAGGACCTAAGTGATAGGCTGTCTGCCTTCAGATTCTTCTTGCTTGTGGCACAAAAGCTGTAAAACTAGTTTTGTAGAAAGTTGGAAGCTTCCTGCAGGAACATGAGTAATGATCCCGGAAAAAAGAAGCAGCGTCTACACGGTTTATATAGTGTTACACTGAAACCGAACAGATTAAAAGATATTAACTTATGCAAGAATATTTTTCTAATATCTTACAAAAAGGAGAACACTTAGTGTAAAACGTTGAATAGTGAAACATTATTTATTTATTATATTATTGTATATTGTGCAGCAGGGAGACAAAATACAACGGGAGCGATACCTACCGGCTGCAGTCGTTTCTTGTGCCAATGCGCACTTCTTTGGGCCAACAAAGTTGTGCAGCAGGGATACTGTACATAAAAACAATGGGAGCAATGCCTAGCAGCTACAGCCGTTTCTTGCTGTTGATGTTAGAAACGGCTGTAGCCGCTAGGTATTGCTTCCATTGTTTATATGTCTCCCTGCTGTACACATTTTTATCTGCACATTTACAATAAAGATATGAAGTTTTTTACAGAAGGGTTAGTGCCACTATTTCCTCTTTAGCGCAGGGTCACGTGTGTCATCTTTTGCTGCATATTTTCTGCAGCTGATTTTGTGACCCATTACTTCAATGGGTAGGAAAATACGCAGCAAAATGCGACATTTGTGAACCTACCCATACTACATATTGTGGATTCCATATACTTATGCTTTAGTGAGCCCCCCTTATGAGCCAGCATTGATCGCATCGTCGACGTACTTGTTCAGGTGTGCACATATATATATATATATATATATATATATATATATATATATATATGGTATAGCAGTGCCAAAACTGATCTACTTATGGTTGAATTGTATGTCTATTGAATACTTGGGTGTTGTTTCTTTAGGAAGGAAGAAATGAAGGAAGGAGGGAGGGAAGAGGAGAGGTTAGCAAGAATGGTGGAAGGGAGAGAAAAGAATATAGAAAAGAGAAATGAAGGATGGTGACAAAGGAGGTAGAAAAAGAGATAAGGATGCAAGAAGGGAATGGAAAAAGGAAACAGGAAATGAAAGGAAAGGAAAGTAAGAAAGGAAGCAATAGAGGAAAGAGAGTAAGACAGGAAGGAAGGAAGGAGGGAAGGGAAGAAAGGAAGCAAGATGAAAGGGTAAGAAAAAGTCAATGTGGGAATGAATGTTATGAAGAAGGGAAAAAGGGGAAAAAAAGGTGAGAGGGATAGGAGGGAAGGATGGATGGAGGGAAGGAAGGAAGGAAGAAGGGAAGGATGGATGGAAAGATGGATGGAAGGAAGAAGAAAGGAATGGGAATGCAAATGGGAAAAGGAAAGGGAAATTAAAGGAGAGAGTAAGAAAAGAAGGGAATAGAGAAGGGAGCAGTGGATGAAAGAAAGGAAGTAAAGGGAGGAGAAAAGGAAGCGGACATGAAAGGAAGGAGGAAAGGAAAAAAGGAAGAAAAAAAGAAAGGAAAATATGATTAAAGGAAGAAGGCAAGGAGAAAAGGAAAAAAAAAAAAGGAAATGAAGGGTAAAGAAGTTGAGGTAAAAGGGAGGATGTCATCTATACTTTAATATTAGTTATTTTCCATTCTTTGACAACTGACTATTTTAGACACCAAGGAGATTTGATGTAGATTTACTATTGCAAATTTGTGGTAAAACTGGCTTTAATAACTTGTATTAAATTTATTGTGTTTTGAATAAATTACTTTATGCAACAAAGGGTCTTTGAAATAAAAAATGGGGTGTGGCTTGTTACGCCGAGCGCTCCGGGTCCCCGCTCCTCCCCGGAGCGCTCGCTACACTCTCCTCACTGCAGCGCTCCGGTCAGTTCCACTGACCCGGGGCGCTGCGATACCGCCTCCAGCCGGGATGCGATTCGCGATGCGGGTAGCGCCCGCTCGCGATGCGCACCCCGGCTCCCGTACCTGACTCGCTCTCCGTCAGTCCTGTCCCGGCGCGCGCGGCCCCGCTCCCTAGGGCGCGCGCGCGCCGGGTCTTTGCGATTTAAAGGGCCACTGCGCCGCTGATTGGCGCAGTGGTTCCAATTAGTGTTATCACCTGTGCACTTCCCTATATCACCTCACTTCCCCTTCACTCCCTCGCCGGATCTTGTTGCCATCGTGCCAGTGAAAGCGTTTCCTTGTGTGTTCCTAGCCTGTGTTCCAGACCTCCTGCCGTTGCCCCTGACTACGATCCTTGCTGCCTGCCCCGACCTTCTGCTACGTCCGACCTTGCTTCTGTCTACTCCCTTGTACCGCGCCTATCTTCAGCAGCCAGAGAGGTTGAGCCATTGCTAGTGGATACGACCTGGTCACTACCGCCGCAGCAAGACCATCCCGCTTTGCGGCGGGCTCTGGTGAAAACCAGTAGTGACTTAGAACCGATCCACTAGCACGGTCCACGCCAATCCCTCTCTGGCACAGAGGATCCACTACCTGCCAGCCGGCATCGTGACAGTAGATCCGGCCATGGATCCCGCTGAAGTTCCTCTGCCAGTTGTCGCTGACCTCACCACGGTGGTCGCCCAGCAGTCACAACAGATAGCACAACAAGGCCAACAGCTGTCTCAACTGACTGTTATGCTACAACAGTTACTACCACAGCTCCAGCAATCATCTCCTCCGCCAGCTCCTGCACCTCCTCCGCAGCGAGTGGCCGCTTCTGGACTACGACTATCCTTGCCGGATAAATTTGATGGGGACTCTAAGTTTTGCCGTGGCTTTCTTTCCCAATGTTCATTGCACTTGGAGATGATGTCGGACCAGTTCCCCACTGAAAGGTCTAAGGTGGCTTTCGTAGTCAGCCTTCTGTCTGGAAAAGCCCTATCTTGGGCCACACCGCTCTGGGACCGCAATGACCCCGTCACTGCCTCTGTACACTCCTTCTTCTCGGAAATTCGAAGTGTCTTTGAGGAACCTGCCCGAGCCTCTTCTGCTGAGACTGCCCTGTTGAACCTGGTCCAGGGTAATTCTTCCGTTGGCGAGTATGCCGTACAATTCCGTACTCTTGCTTCAGAATTATCCTGGAATAATGAGGCACTCTGCGCGACCTTCAAAAAAGGCCTATCCAGCAACATTAAAGATGTTCTGGCCGCACGAGAAATCCCTGCTAATCTACATGAACTCATTCACCTAGCCACTCGCATTGACATGCGTTTTTCCGAAAGGCGTCAGGAGCTCCGCCAGGATATGGACTCTGTTCGCACGAGGCGTTTCTTCTCCCCGGCTCCTCTCTCCTCTGGTCCCCTGCAATCTGTTCCTGTGCCTCCCGCCGTGGAGGCTATGCAGGTCGACCGGTCTCGCCTGACACCTCAAGAGAGGACACGACGCCGCATGGAGAATCTCTGCCTGTACTGTGCTAGTACCGAACACTTCCTGAAGGATTGTCCTATCCGTCCTCCCCGCCTGGAAAGACGTACGCTGACTCCGCACAAAGGTGAGACAGTCCTTGATGTCTACTCTGCTTCTCCACGTCTTACTGTGCCTGTGCGGATGTCTGCCTCTGCCTTCTCCTTCTCTGCTGTGGCCTTCTTGGACTCCGGATCTGCAGGAAATTTTATTTTGGCCTCTCTCGTCAACAGGTTCAACATCCCGGTGACCAGTCTCGCCAGACCCCTCTACATCAATTGTGTAAACAATGAAAGATTGGACTGTACCATACGTTTCCGCACGGAGCCCCTTCTAATGTGCATCGGATCTCATCACGAGAGGATTGAACTTTTGGTCCTCCCCAATTGCACTTCTGAAATTCTCCTTGGACTTCCCTGGCTTCAACTTCATTCCCCAACCCTGGATTGGTCCACTGGGGAGATCAGGAGTTGGGGGCCCTCTTGTTCCAAGGACTGCCTAAAACCGGTTCCCAGTAACCCTTGCCGTGACTCTGTGGTTCCTCCTGTAACCGGTCTCCCTAAGGCCTATATGGACTTTGCGGACGTTTTTTGCAAAAAACAAGCTGAGACTCTACCTCCTCACAGGCCTTATGATTGTCCTATTGACCTCCTCCCGGGCACTACTCCACCCCGGGGCAGAATCTATCCTCTGTCCGTCCCAGAGACTCTTGCCATGTCTGAATACGTCCAGGAAAATTTAAAAAAGGGCTTTATCCGTAAATCCTCCTCTCCTGCCGGAGCCGGATTTTTCTTTGTGTCCAAAAAAGATGGCTCTCTACGTCCTTGCATTGACTACCGCGGTCTTAATAAAATCACGGTTAAGAACCGCTACCCCCTACCCCTCATCTCTGAACTCTTTGATCGCCTCCAAGGTGCCCACATTTTTACCAAACTGGACTTAAGAGGTGCTTATAATCTCATCCGCATCAGAGAGGGGGATGAATGGAAAACGGCATTTAACACCAGAGATGGACACTTTGAGTATCTGGTCATGCCCTTTGGCCTGTGCAACGCCCCTGCCGTCTTCCAAGACTTTGTTAATGAAATTTTTCGTGATCTCCTATACTCCTGTGTTGTTGTATATCTGGACGATATCCTGATTTTTTCTGCCAATCTAGAAGAACACCGCCAGCATGTCCGTATGGTTCTTCAGAGACTTCGTGACAATCAACTCTATGCCAAAATAGAGAAATGTCTGTTTGAATGCCAATCTCTTCCTTTCCTAGGATACTTGGTCTCTGGCCAGGGACTACAAATGGATCCAGACAAACTCTCTGCCGTCTTAGATTGGCCACGCCCCTCCGGACTCCGTGCCATCCAACGTTTTTTGGGGTTCGCCAATTATTACAGGCAATTTATTCCACATTTTTCTACCGTTGTGGCTCCTATTGTGGCTTTAACCAAAAAAAATGCCGATCCCAAGTCTTGGCCTCCTCAAGCGGAAGACGCCTTTAAACGGCTCAAGTCTGCCTTTTCTTCGGCTCCCGTGCTCTCCAGACCTGACCCATCTAAACCCTTCCTATTGGAGGTTGATGCCTCCTCAGTGGGAGCTGGAGCTGTCCTTCTACAAAAAAACTCTTCCGGGCATGCTGTTACTTGTGGTTTTTTTTCTAGGACCTTCTCTCCGGCGGAGAGGAACTACTCCATCGGGGATCGAGAGCTTCTAGCCATTAAATTAGCACTTGAGGAATGGAGGCATCTGCTGGAGGGATCAAGATTTCCAGTTATTATTTACACCGATCACAAGAACCTCTCCTACCTCCAGTCTGCCCAACGGCTGAATCCTCGTCAGGCCAGGTGGTCTCTGTTCTTTGCCCGATTTAATTTTGAAATTCACTTTCGGCCTGCCGATAAGAACATTAGGGCCGATGCGCTCTCTCGTTCCTCAGATGCTTCTGAAGTTGAACTCTCTCCTCAACACATCATTCCTCCTGACTGCCTGATTTCCACTTCTCCAGCCTCCATCAGGCAAACTCCTCCAGGAAAGACCTTTGTTTCTCCACGCCAACGCCTCGGAATCCTCAAATGGGGTCACTCCTCCCATCTCGCAGGTCATGCGGGCATCAAGAAATCTGTGCAACTCATCTCTCGCTTCTATTGGTGGCCGACTCTAGAGACTGATGTGGTGGACTTTGTGCGAGCCTGCACTATCTGTGCCCGGGATAAGACTCCTCGCCAGAAGCCCGCTGGTTTTCTTCATCCTCTGCCTGTCCCCGAACAGCCTTGGTCTCTGATTGGTATGGATTTTATTACTGACTTACCCCCATCCCATGGCAACACTGTTATTTGGGTGGTCGTTGATCGATTCTCCAAAATGGCACATTTCATCCCTCTTCCTGGTCTTCCTTCAGCGCCTCAGTTGGCTAAACAATTTTTTGTACACATTTTTCGTCTTCACGGGTTGCCTACGCAGATCGTCTCGGATAGAGGCGTCCAATTCGTGTCTAAATTCTGGAGGGCTCTCTGTAAACAACTCAAGATTAAATTAAATTTTTCTTCTGCATATCATCCTCAATCCAATGGACAAGTAGAAAGAATTAACCAGGTCTTGGGTGATTATTTACGACATTTTGTTTCCTCCCGCCAGGATGACTGGGCAGATCTTCTACCTTGGGCCGAATTCTCGTATAATTTCAGAGTCTCTGAATCTTCCTCCAAATCCCCATTTTTCGTGGTGTACGGCCGTCACCCTCTTCCTCCCCTCCCTACCCCCTTGCCCTCTGGTCTGCCCGCTGTGGATGAAATTTCTCGTGATCTTTCCATCATATGGAGAGAGACCCAAAATTCTCTCTTACAGGCTTCTTCACGCATGAAGAGATTCGCGGATAAGAAAAGAAGAGCTCCTCCCATTTTTTCCCCTGGAGACAAGGTATGGCTCTCCGCTAAATATGTCCGCTTCCGTGTCCCTAGCTATAAGTTGGGACCACGCTATCTTGGTCCTTTCAAAATTTTGCGCCAGATTAATCCTGTCTCTTACAAACTTCTTCTTCCTCCTTCTCTTCGTATTCCTAATGCCTTTCACGTTTCTCTTCTTAAACCACTTATCATTAACCGTTTCTCTCCCAAATCTGTTCCTCCCACTCCTGTCTCCGGCTCCTTGGACATCTTCTCCGTCAAAGAGATTTTAGCATCAAAAAAGGTCAGAGGGAAAACCTTCTTTTTAGTGGATTGGGAGGGTTGTGGTCCAGAAGAGAGGTCCTGGGAACCTGAGGACAATATCCTGGACAAAAGTCTGGTCCTCAGGTTCTCAGGCTCCAAGAAGAGGGGGAGACCCAAGGGGGGGGGTACTGTTACGCCGAGCGCTCCGGGTCCCCGCTCCTCCCCGGAGCGCTCGCTACACTCTCCTCACTGCAGCGCTCCGGTCAGTTCCACTGACCCGGGGCGCTGCGATACCGCCTCCAGCCGGGATGCGATTCGCGATGCGGGTAGCGCCCGCTCGCGATGCGCACCCCGGCTCCCGTACCTGACTCGCTCTCCGTCAGTCCTGTCCCGGCGCGCGCGGCCCCGCTCCCTAGGGCGCGCGCGCGCCGGGTCTTTGCGATTTAAAGGGCCACTGCGCCGCTGATTGGCGCAGTGGTTCCAATTAGTGTTATCACCTGTGCACTTCCCTATATCACCTCACTTCCCCTTCACTCCCTCGCCGGATCTTGTTGCCATCGTGCCAGTGAAAGCGTTTCCTTGTGTGTTCCTAGCCTGTGTTCCAGACCTCCTGCCGTTGCCCCTGACTACGATCCTTGCTGCCTGCCCCGACCTTCTGCTACGTCCGACCTTGCTTCTGTCTACTCCCTTGTACCGCGCCTATCTTCAGCAGCCAGAGAGGTTGAGCCATTGCTAGTGGATACGACCTGGTCACTACCGCGGCAGCAAGACCATCCCGCTTTGCGGCGGGCTCTGGTGAAAACCAGTAGTGACTTAGAACCGATCCACTAGCACGGTCCACGCCAATCCCTCTCTGGCACAGAGGATCCACTACCTGCCAGCCGGCATCGTGACATGGCTTAAGTGTTTTTTTAAGAACCATTAATTTTTTAGTCCTTTACATTTATAAGTTTAAGGTGCCATAGAAAAAAAAAATAATAATAAAAAAAATAATAAAAAACATAATGTGACAATATGATCAATTTTACTAATTTTATACCTAATAGGGAAAAAAAGTGTGAGCTCAAAAAGCGCAAATTATAAATTCCCCCATAGTCTTGGATAGAAAGGAGCAAACCCCTGACCCCTGCCCTAGTGCGGATTCCTGCAGATCATCAGTGACCTTAATGACCCTATCAGTCCAACCTTCCATAATATTTCCATTCAGGCTTATACTTTGAGATGTACTTTCTGGAGAGCCGGGAATATGAATGATTAAAATGAGAACATTGCTTTTTAATAGAGCCGTGTTTTATCGAGATCATTAAGAAAAACCTTTATTATAAACAAAGATTCCAATGAACGGTGAAAGAGGGAGAAAGAACAAATGAGATTAGAACCGGCGCCGGACCGAATACAGTTCAGCCCTTATTGGAAATTAATAACACCTGCTTGTTAAGTAGATTACTCCAAAATGACTGCCTAAATTGCGCTTGTGTATTATATTAGAGGGATATTAATGGAGGGGATGCTTTTCTAAAATCTCACAAGTTCTAATCAAAAATCACTCTATATGCAAATTCTTCCCTATCACTCTGCGTGTTAATAAGGACGGCGGCGAGCGGTATCGGAATCCACGGACATGGCGCTGACTCTGCATGTTCATATGACATCCACCGGTTGTTACAGGGCGGGTTTGGTCACATGATCCTACTGGTACCAGCTAACTGCAGGGTATTTGGGTCTTTATGCCTCTGCTGATAATGATACCATTTCAATTGGACTGGTTGGACTTAAATAATATTAGGATACAAATAATATAAGTGACCCCTTCTAAGTAATGTTGATCTGATATAGCGATGACCAGAAATGATTGGAGTCTTAAAGGGGTACTTCACTTCCCCAGCATTCTGAACATTTTGTTCTGAATGCGGGGTGTGGGCTACGGGGGTTGTGACGTCACGCCACGCCCCCTTACTGCAAGTCCCTTGACTTGCATTGAGGGGGCGTGACATGACATCACAAGGGGGCATGGTCATGAGGTCACGACTCCCATAGCCCGCACCCAGCATTCAGAACAAACTGTTCCGAATGCTGGGGAAGTGAAGTACCCCTTTAAGGAGTTTGAAACACTTATTTTCTTGTGATATTCTCGGGCTGCTCTGATTTTCCATGCTTTTCACTGCAGCTCTGCTTTATTCAAGGGGTTTCCCAAAAACATTCAACAGCTAGATGCAGTTTAGGGGATGATTGATCAGTGAGGATCCAACTGCTGGGATCCTTACTCATCCAATGAATGGGGGTCCGCCTAGTGGTTGGGGGTGCATATGGCTATCCTAGTGTAGCCCCGTGATACCAGACCAGTGTGCCTCCAGCTGTTGTAAAACTACTTCTCCCAGCTCAGACAGTACCTAATTCTGATCATGTACATAAAATTTTTATGTGTCTAGCACCTATATTTCTCTCACAAATATCCCCTTTTTAGTGCCCACTTTGTTTTCCATCCTTTCCTCTGCATGACTCATCTTCCTCCTTGAGTCTGCTGTGCCGTGCTGGGTCTCTTCATCCAATCACTGCAGGCTTCTCTGTAACCCCATCCTCTCATGCTGCAGTCTGATAGGATAGGAGTGAGCATAGAGGAGTGCTAGTCCCGCCCTCACTTCCTGGACTTTATCTCAGCCTGTACTTCAGCTGGGACAAAGATAGTGCTGCAACCAGACAGGATTATGTTCTGGGTAGTATGGGGACCCCTAGTGGTTTTATAAGCCATGATTTCTATAAAAAGGATAGTAGGGGCATGATATACTAAAATTAACTATTTCAAGCATTTTCAGGTCAATAAATATATTGTTAAATTATTATTATTATTATTATTAATAATAGCAATGATAATAATAAAAATAATAATAATAATCATAATGATAATAATTATTATTGTTATTATTATTATTATTATTAATAAATTAATTAGTTAACAAATTAATATTTTTTTATTACTTGTATAAACCTTTTTTTATATGTATCATTAGAAAAATAGAACAATCCAACAATAGCCAAAAGTGGAGTGTTCCTAACTTTCCCACCATCGGTATTGCGTGCAGTGACAGGTTACCACATCTGTATGTATGTGACCTACTAAGAACTAGGTCACTTGTACACAATAAAGCAGATACTGTACAGAGTAAATAGGATCTGGTTCATTTCACTACTAATAGCATCCAGCCCTGTTCAGACATATAGATGAGGTATCATTCCAATTAACAATGAAGAATACAGGAACATTACTAAACTGCACAATAAATTATTTTTTCATAGATTTTGCTTGGTGCATTACATGGAGAATGAAAAAGTGAACGCATAATCATTTAGCCTGCCCTTTGAAAGTCTAAGGGCTGTAAGCGGACTTCCACTTAGTCTACACTACCCACCCTCCATAATGGTCACTTGATGATCCTATCCAGCTAAGACTTCAATGGAGAGGTGACCACGTGTGGCTTTCCATTTGAAAGTCTAGTTGATTTTCTGGATCAGCCATCTCCATGACCTTTATAGACTATAGTGGAGGAGTGTGTTTGGCTAATTCATTGAAAGTCTAAGGGAGCCTCCTTCATGACTCATAGACTTTATTGGAATGGGCCACGTATGGTGGGACTACCTCTTCAGGAAGAGATTCCAACACATTGTTTACCCCGGAGGCATTTACCAGACTTAAAGGGCTACTCCGCTACTCCAAAGGGGACAGAGGATAAGATGTCTGATTGCGGTGGTCCCATCACTGGGGTCCCCCCTGCGATCTCCTGCAGCAACTGGCTGCAGGAGTTTTCTGTCTAACTGCTCAATGATGATGTCACGTCCCGGGAGCTGTGCATGATGGGAGAATATCCCCATAGGAACTGCACAGCTCCCGGGATGTGAGTCATCAGAGAGCAGTTAGACAGAAAACAACAACTGAACTTCAGAAGCTAAGAACTATTGGAAGGATTAAGATTTTTTAATAGAAGTAATTTACAAATCTCTTTAACTTTCCGGAGCCAGTTGATATATATATATAAAAAAAAAAAGTTTTGGCCTGGAATACCCCTTTAACACCTCAACACATGAATTTATGCTGATAAGTGTTACAGTATTTGTTTGCATTTTCCCCCCATTGCCTTAGATGGGTAAGTAAAACTTTTCACAAATACCCCAAAGGGCAATCCGGGATCTGATTAACTATGAAACACAATTACTCCAAGGCACTTAGCCTGGAGTACAGATATCCCTATATAACAAGATTCCCTAAAACTTAACTTTTATTGATATGTATTAAATAGGAAGGAGAGCAAAGCAAAATAATGGTGCTCAAAGTGAGTTTAAAATGACATGCCATTACTGCCTGATCGCATCATGTTAACAGGTGGAACACCACTCATTGGAATACTCTGGGCGGGAAAACAGTCATAGTCCCACATTGATTGGCATGATATGATATGATTGGCATATATGGCATGAGCTAAAAACGTATGATGCCTCCCCTACATGTTTCGGTGAAACATCACCGTCATCAGGAGGTATGGTTGCCAGAGTATCCTTTATTGTGGATTTCTCTGCAGATTACCTGCCTTGCATTGTTGATTATTCTTCTGCAATGAAATCCACAGCGGTAATTCTGCCACAAATTCTCGCTAAATTCTGCATATTTTAGTGTGAATTTTTAATCTGCAGCATTTCTCTCCTATCTGTATGTTCCCGATGTGTTTCCCCCCAAAAATGTGGATTCATGTCAGGATATACAACCAGAAATAGAATGACGTCTCGTTCTTTTCCATATCGGAGCACAACAGGATTTTTCTAGACCACAGAGCAAAAAAAAAAAAAAAACTGGATCTTTCGGCTTTTAGGGGATGAATTACAGCGGCTACTAAAAGGGAGTATTAAGCTAATAGCTACTGGACGAATAATGTATTCGAAAGGGCACGGGAGCCTCCGGAGCCTCCGATGACTCTTTGTCTTACTTTTATTAACTACTTCATCATTCCTAAAAATACCTCTGAGCTTTTTACAAATAAAGAAGCTTTCTAAGACAATGGAAAGTGATATTCAGGAGACCATCATCCATGTTTGTGAAAGATACATATATATATATATTTTTTAAATAATCTGAAATATATACAGTACATAACCAATAAAGAGGCCTCAGGAGAAGAATCGACTGTGGTGTTTATGATACTTTTAGTGAAAAACAAATCAAATCTCAATCAGCGGAAAAGTACTAAACCGTCATTATGGAGGAAATGGATAGATCCAAAAGAAAAGAGACCTTCTACAGATACAAACACATCGATTAAGTCTTCCAGTTATTGTTGTTTTATAACAAGGCTCAACATTTTGGTACCTGATGTTATCTGGAAATTACTTGTTATACACCTGCCCCACCAATAGATATCTCTAGTATGTACTCTACCCTCTTGGGCCGATAGGGTTACTCTAGATTTACAAGACCTTTAAGGCAATCCAACAAACGCCTCCCACAGAACGTCAGCATATATCGATTTGCTGCCGCAGGTGTCTCAATGTCTTTTCCATTGCACCCACGCCTTCTACAATTTTTCATGCCACCTACAATGCTCCCAAGCTTTCCACAGACACCCACCTGTTAGCCATTACACCCCCATTTCAACTTGTCAAGTATTCCCCAAATATCAGCCCATGGTTACGTCCTGCATTTGTATTGGGTCTGTAGAATGTAAGGATCTGGTCTGGTGTCTGCACACAAGGGTGGTCTAATCTTGGGTCTATGCAAAGGGGATTCTGATCTTTGGTCTATACATAGGAGGCTGCAGACTTGGGTCGGTACAAAGGGATTCTGGTCTGGTGTCTATACACAGAGGGCTCTGGTCTTGGGTCTGTACAAAAGGGTTCTGGTCTGGTGTCTATACACAGAGGGCTCTGGTCTTGGGTCTGTACAAAGGGGTTCTGGTCCGGTGTCTATACACAGAGGGCTCTAGTCTGGTGTCTATACACAGAGGGCTCAGGTCTGGTGTCTATACACAGAGGGCTCTAGTCTGGTGTCTATACACAGAGGGCTCTGGTCTGGTGTCTATACACAGAGGGCTCTGGTCTGGTGTCTATACACAGAGGGCTCTGGTCTGGTGTCTATACACAGAGGGCTCTGGTCTTGGTTCTGTACAAAGGGGTTCTGGTCTGGTGTCTATACACAGAGGTCTCTGGTTTGATGTCTAAATACAGAAGGCTCTGGTCTGAGGATTGTACACGAAGGGTTCTGATCAGTGGTTCTGGTCTGGGGTGTATGTATTGGGGGTTCAGGTCTGTGATTTGTAAATAGGAGGTTCTGGTTTGTGGTCTATATACATACAGGGTCTATATATAGGGTTGATCTTGCATGGTCTTAATTCTATTTACGAATAATTCTTTTTAGTCAGAACTTATTTTAGGGTGTTCCGAAGGGGTCATATGTATTATTTTTATGGCTACTTTTTCTTGTTATTGAGTTTAATGAAACTCAATGGAAAAATACCAGCAGTCCACACATTGGTCTCATTTACTAATAGTGTTGGGTTTTTATTAGTGTGAAATGTTATTTCCGACTTGCAAGATTCCGCTCTATTTACTATAGGGATTCACAGATTTACAAGTCGGGAACATTTTCTGACCAGCTTTTTCTAGGTGAAAATTTCCAGCCATTTCTTCACAGGATTTTCCGTGAATTGAATAGCAAACAGGTTGGGTTGTAAAACCACGTCCATTTGTGACAGACCACGCCCCTTTTGAGCTTTTCCCAATGCAATGTTGGCTTTGTTGGATTTTCATGGTGCACACTAGTGTAGACTAGTGTTGAGCGGCATAGGCCATATTCGAATTCGCGAATATATGGACGAATATTCGTCATATATTCGCTAAATTCGCATATGCGTAATATTCTCGTTTTATTTTCACATATGCGCAAATTCGCGTATGTGAAAATTAACATATGCGAAAATTAGCATATACAAAAATTTGCATAATGAAAATTTGCATATGCGAAAATTTGCATGCCAGTCTCACACAGTAGTATTACAGCCTTCTTTACACCACACAAGCTGGAAGCAGAGAGGGATGATCACTGTGATGTGTACTGTGAAAAAAAAAAAAAAAAAAAAATGAATATTCGTCATTACGTATATATAGTGCTATATTCGCGAATATTCGCGAATTTGCGAATATGCGATTGTCACGATTCGGCTTCCAGGTAGTGGATCCTCTGTGTCAGCGAGGGATTGGCGTGGACCGTGCTAGTGGACCGGTTCTAAGAGGCTACTGGTTTTCACCAGAGCCCGCCGCAAAGCGGGATGGTCTTGCTGCGGCAGTAGCAACCAGGTCGTATCCACTAGCAACGGCTCTACCTCGCTGACTGCTGAGAAGGCGTGGGACAGAAGGACAAGGCAGAGGCAAGGTCAGACGTAGCAGAAGGTCGGGGGCAGGCGGCAAGGTTCGTAGTCAGGATGGGTAGCAGAAGTTCAGGTACACAGGCTTTGGACACACTAAACGCTTTCACTGGCACAAGGCAACAAGATCCGGCAAGGGAGTGCAAGGGAGGAGACTAGATAAAGGCAGGGAGCAGGTGGGAGCCAATTAAGCTAATTGGGCCAGGCACCAATCATTGGTGCACTGGCCCTTTAAGTCTCAGAGAGCTGGCGCGCGCGCGCCCTAGAGAGCGGAGCCGCGCGCGCCAGCACATGACAGCAGGGGACCGGGACGGGTAAGTGACCTGGGATGCGATTCGCGAGCGGGCGCGTCCCGCTGTGCGAATCGCATCCCCAACGGCCAAAACAGTGCAGCGCTCCCGGTCAGCGGGACTGACCGGGGCGCTGCAGGGAGAAAGACGCCGTGAGCGCTCCGGGGAGGAGCGGGGACCCGGAGCGCTAGGCGTAACAGTACCCCCCCCCTTAGGTCTCCCCTTCTCTTTGTCCGGAGACTGCCTCCCCTGGGATGAGGACACCGGGAAAGAATGGAGGGTTTCCTCAACGGCAGGCAGTACAGCAGGAGTGGGAATGGGGAGGGAGGGCAGAGGGCGAGGCCTGGCACGGGGCAGTGTGACACCAGGACGGGGGCCATGGGGAGGCACAGAGGCTTGCCTGATGGGACTGGGAGGGGGGGAGAGGCACTTCCTGTGGCAGGCAGAGTCCCAGTTCCTGATCTCCCCGGTGGTCCAATCAATGGTGGGGGAATGAAGCCGGAGCCAAGGCAGACCGAGGAGGACCTCAGAGGTACAGTTGGGGAGAATGAAGAACTCAATCCTTTCGTGGTGGGGTCCGATAGACATCAGGAGGGGTTCTGTGCGGTAACGCACGGTGCAGTCCAATCTGGCTCCGTTGACCGCGGAAATGTAGAGCGGTTTGACGAGACGGGTCACCGGGATGCTGAATCTATTAACAAAGGACTCTAACATGAAATTCCCGGAGGCACCAGAGTCCAAGCAGGCCACGGCTGAGATGGAGGAGTTGGCTGTAGGGGAAATCCGCACGGGCACCGTGAGACGTGGAGAAGAAGACTTAGAAGCAAAAGATGCCACACCCACGTGAGCTGGGTGCGTGCGTGCGTTTCCCAGGCGTGGAGGACGGATAGGGCAATCCACCAAGAAATGCTCAGTACTGGCACAGTACAGACAGAGATTTTCTTCTCTACGGCGATTCCTCTCTTCCTGGGTCAGGCGAGACCGATCCACTTGCATGGCCTCCTCGGCGGGAGGCCCAGGCGAAGACTGCAAAGGATGCTGTGGGAGAGGTGCCCAGAGATCTAAGTCTTTTTCCTGGCGGAGCTCTTGGTGTCGCTCAGAAAAACGCATGTCAATGCGGGTAGCCAAATGGATGAGTTCTTGGAGGTTGGCAGGAATCTCTCGTGCGGCCAGCACATCCTTGATGCGACTGGATAGGCCTTTTTTAAAGGTCGCGCAGAGGGCCTCATTATTCCAGGATAGTTCAGAAGCAAAAGTACGGAATTGTATGGCGTACTCGCCCACAGAAGAATTACCCTGGACCAGGTTCAGCAAGGCAGTCTCAGCAGAAGAGGCTCGGGCAGGTTCCTCAAAGACACTTCGGACTTCAGCAAAGAAGGACTGGACTGTGGCTGTGGCAGGATCATTGCGGTCCCAGAGCGGTGTGGCCCAAGACAAGGCCTTTCCTGAAAGAAGGCTTACTACGAACGCCACCTTAGACCGTTCTGTAGGAAACAAGTCTGACAACATCTCCATATGCAGGGAACACTGAGACAAAAATCCACGGCAGAGTCTGGAGTCCCCATCAAATTTGTCCGGCAGGGACAAGCGGAGGTTAGGAGCGGCCACTCGCTGCGGAGGAGGTGCAGGAGCTGGCGGAGGAGATGGTTGCTGCTGTAGCAGAGGCAGAATTTGCTGTAACATGGCGGTCAACTGCGACAGCTGCTGTCCTTGTTGGGCAATCTGCTGCGATTGCTGAGCGACCACCGTGGGAAGATCAGCGAGACTTGGCAGCGGCACCTCAGCGGGATCCATGGCCGGATCTACTGTCACGATTCGGCTTCCAGGTAGTGGATCCTCTGTGTCAGCGAGGGATTGGCGTGGACCGTGCTAGTGGACCGGTTCTAAGAGGCTACTGGTTTTCACCAGAGCCCGCCGCAAAGCGGGATGGTCTTGCTGCGGCAGTAGCAACCAGGTCGTATCCACTAGCAACGGCTCTACCTCGCTGACTGCTGAGAAGGCGTGGGACAGAAGGACAAGGCAGAGGCAAGGTCAGACGTAGCAGAAGGTCGGGGGCAGGCGGCAAGGTTCGTAGTCAGGATGGGTAGCAGAAGTTCAGGTACACAGGCTTTGGACACACTAAACGCTTTCACTGGCACAAGGCAACAAGATCCGGCAAGGGAGTGCAAGGGAGGAGACTAGATAAAGGCAGGGAGCAGGTGGGAGCCAATTAAGCTAATTGGGCCAGGCACCAATCATTGGTGCACTGGCCCTTTAAGTCTCAGAGAGCTGGCGCGCGCGCGCCCTAGAGAGCGGAGCCGCGCGCGCCAGCACATGACAGCAGGGGACCGGGACGGGTAAGTGACCTGGGATGCGATTCGCGAGCGGGCGCGTCCCGCTGTGCGAATCGCATCCCCAACGGCCAAAACAGTGCAGCGCTCCCGGTCAGCGGGACTGACCGGGGCGCTGCAGGGAGAAAGACGCCGTGAGCGCTCCGGGGAGGAGCGGGGACCCGGAGCGCTAGGCGTAACAGCGATATCCGCGAATAAAATTTGCATTGCGAATATTCGCGAGCAACACTAGTGTAGACTGGCGCAGACATGTCGCCAACACTATGTGCCAAAATAACCTGATGAAAACTAGTCAGTTTTAGCTTGCTACAAGATGGCTACAAAAAAAAACTGCATCACGTCTCACTGACATTCAGTCTTAGTTGCATCAGGCGGCATAAGCTGTGAATACAGCTCTGGTGAAATGCAATATTCTTAAACTGTATTGCATCGAGGTTCATTCACACTAGAAAATGATTGTTATGATCCGCTCGTTGGCTAGAGATAACCATAATTGTCTGGTGTAAATTAAATAGGAGATTGGCGCAATGCTATGAAGCTATTGTTTATTGTTGGTCTTAGTCGCGCTGCTGTATAAGTGATCAGGGATGTTATTGATAAGCGCTCGAAGTGACTTTGCAAGGCGTTGCTGCCAAGTTTTTTGCAAGAGCATGTCCTAGGAAACAGTGATGCCTCTCGCACCGGCTGCAAGAATTTGCCCTGATGGAAAGTCCACCATATGGGGGGTGGTCCTCTTTGCAGGATTCTTCCATATGAGTAAAGAGGGGCTACAAAGAGCATCTCTCGCTCTGGAGGACCTGTCCTACGGCTCATAAATATCTCACCGATTTGAATGGACTCTGGTGTAATGCCTTTTTTCCCCTTCGGAGGTGCTGCAGGGAGAGTGAACACTGATTGAACATCTTATTTTGGATGATCAACTATTCAAATTTTTTTATTATTTTTATTTCCCCAAATTTGAGGACAACCTCATAGTTACCGGAACACATATTTGTTTTTTCTTCTTCAGAAATCCCGTTGTGTTGTTCGCACTCGTCTTTTAATTGTGGAATTAAACTGCGTCTGTACGAGACTCCTGAAGCCTTCCAGCTATTTAGATTTAAAAATGGAAATTAGATCTTGTTTAAAAAAAATTAAAAAAATCCCTGCAATATGAAATGGAAATCAGATCGGCAATCTTAAGACGGGAAAAGAAGAAGAAAATTCCTTCAAGGTGAATGTTATTATAATCGATAGTGATAAACAGAAGCAATGTATTTAATTAGGGATCTGATGGTTTGGTTATGTAATCTGGTTCACCGTATTCGGCTCATCTCTAATAGATAGATAGACAGATAGACATGAGATAGATAGATAGATAGATAGATAGATAGTAGAGATGAGCGAACTTACAGTAAATTCGATTTGTCACGAACTTCTCGGCTCGGCAGTTGATGACTTTTCCTGCATAAATTAGTTCAGCTTTCAAATGCTCCCGTGGGCTGGAAAAGGTGGATACAGTCCTAGGAGACTCTTTCCTAGGAATCTATCCACCTTTTCCAGCCCACCGGAGCACCGGAAAGCTGAACTAATTTACGCAGGATAAGTCATCAACTGCCGAGCCGAGAAGTTTGTGACAAATCGAATTTACTGTAAGTTCGCTCATCTCTAAGATAGATAAACATGTATGAGATAGATAGATATGAGATAGATGGATATATATGAGATAGATAGATAGATATGAGATAGATAGATAGATATGAGATAGATAGATATGATATGAGAGATAGATATGATACGAGATAGATAGACAGACAGACAGATAGATAGATAGATAGATAGATAGATAGATAGATAGATAGATATGAAATAGATAGATAGATATGAGATAGATAGATAGATAGATAGATAGATAGATAGATATGAGATAGATAGATAGATAGATATGAGATAGATAGATATGATATGAGAGATAGATATGATACGAGATAGATAGACAGACAGACAGATAGATAGATAGATAGATAGATAGATAGATAGATAGATATGAAATAGATAGATAGATATGAGATAGATAGATAGATAGATAGATAGATAGATATGAGATAGATAGATAGATAGATAGATAGATAGATATGAGATAGATAGACATGAGATAGATAGATGATAGATAGATATGAGATAGATAGATATGAGATAGATATTAGATAGATAGATGATAGATACAATGGTAGCAGTGATTTCACAACCTCTCATGCTGCTGTTCTCTGTAAACACTTCTGCTCACTTTATTTTTGTACGTTTCTCTGTATTTGTTAATCTACAGCAAAGCGTTGTTTCCTGAGTTATTATTTCACTTTATTCCGTCCTTCGGGATCTATTTGAAACACTTCAGCCACTTCCAGTGAATAATCAGCCTTTTAAGTTTCTTCCAATATCTATTGCTGCCGAACACAAAGAAAAAAAAGTGGCCAAGAACTTTTGTTCATCATCGGTCGTGAAAAAATAATAAATAACAATAAAGGGAAGACGCTCGTCCTCGCTGTGTCCATAAAGTCAGACTACAGGTATTTCAGTGCAAAATAAGTGCTTTAATAAACCACAAAACTCCCACTTGCCATGAAAACCGCCACAAGCGTTTGTTGCAGCGCGGCATGATGGGAACAAAGAATCCAGCATTCTGCCAGCAGAACAAAGGCGGAAAACACCGGATAAATATGATTGCTCTGCAGTAATGTCATTCTGTCTGATAATGTAATGAAAACGCTCTCAGATTTTGCAGGTACCTGTGAGGCGATGGGAACAATGAGAGAATTTAATAATTATTTGTTATGTCAGATTCAATAGACACATTAACAGCTGTGAGCCAAACAAATAACATAAAGGAAGCGTGCGCCTATATGAAGATTATACGGCATGGATCATTTTATTGTTTTCCTGAAAAGGGATATTTTTACAGAATGTATCAATTCTATCCTGAGTCGAGAAACATTTGTGACAACAACAAATAGGAAAAAGAAAGATTTAACAATCTAAAATGTAATAAAACCGCTAATGTTGAGAGTTTTAAATGTTTCTTCTAAAGGTCCCTACAAACAATGGGCCATGATAAAGTCCTTAAGAAGCACTCCAGTTTCTTGCCCATATTATATCACCATTATTAATCCTACAGCACCATTGGTTTTATTCTAACACAGCTGCAGCCATGAATTTTATTACTATAACTGGGTCATGTGATCACCATTTTGACCCATAAAAAAGGAAGAGAGGAAGTGGTCTGACTTTCTGTGAACTCACTCAGATCCCTCCCCTCCCAGCTTGATTTGTGTGATGCTGCTGCTATCTCTAAGGGATCAGGGTATATAGTACTTATACCTCTCCCCTCTAGCTCTATCTGTATACTGCTGCTGCTAGCTCTATGGCATCAGGATATATAGTAGCTATAAACTTCCCCTGCATATCTATCTGTATACTGCTTCTATCTCTATGTGATCAGGATATATGGTAGTTATACACCTGAGTCAGGGCCTACTCTGGGATCCCCTAGTACCACGATGGGCCAGTCTGACCAGAGTTTAAATAACCTACCGTAGGATGCCACTGGGTCTCGCAGACACAGCCAAAAAAATGTTCTGCTTCTGGCTGGGAAACCCAGTAGCAGACAGCAGTTGTCAACAAGCCAACACTGTGTACAGCAGAATTGGCTTGCTATATAGTGAGGGGGGGGGGGGATATTCTCCAGGTTAAGAGATGCATGAAACACCTCTAGCTTACTGTATGCAATCAGGTTAGTCCGAAACAAACAATCTGAGGTTTTTGTCTATGCTGAACAGAAGTTGAGACTAAATCTAACTTTGGTTCTTTCAACACTATCAATGACATTCAATGACATTAATGTGCACAATTTTCTTCATCTGGATCAGTGGGTCTCCATTTACTTCTGGGAACTCAATAAATATATATATTTTTCAGCATCAAAATGGATCAAGTCTAAAAAAAAAAAAAAAGCTTAGCCCATTTGTTCAGAACATCATTATAGCGTTACTCCGCTACCCAGCGTCTGGAATATTGAGTTCCGAACACTGTGTGCGGCTTCCGTGTTCACGCCCACCCCCTTGTGACTTCACGCCCCGTCATGTGACGTCAGGGCCAGCCCCCTCAATGAAAGTCTATGGGAAGGGGGCACGACGGCCGTCACACCCTCTCCCATAGACTTGCATTGAGGGGGAGGGGCGTTATGTCACATAACTGGGCGTGACGTCACAAGGGGGCAGGAAGGAACACGGAAGCCGCACACAGCATTTGGAACTCAATGTTCCAGACGCTGGGTAGCGGAGTAACCTTTTAAGGGCCCCAATAGTATTTTAGTAGTGCTATCAGATAACTGGTAGATATAAAGTCCCCCATAAACATAACATAGCATAGAAATAACTTTCCAATGTGTATGAGGACTAGTGTTGAGCGCAAATATTCGAAATGCCAATTTTTAGCATGAATATTGGGACATCACAAATATTTAGACTATAGTGATATATACACGTAATGAGGAATATTCTGGGTTTTCTATGCAAATTTATGTGAATATCATCACTTTCAGACTGGCCCTGATCCCTCCCTTCTATTAGGTAAAATATATAATTGCGCATGCGCACTATGCAAATTTCATTACAAATTTTTACTTGGAAAAAAAAACGAGAACGAACAAAAAAGAAGAAAAGAACAAAAAAAAAAAGAGAGAGCGAATATGCGAATTTCGCGAACATAGGACGAATATTCGTCTATATATTTGCGAAATAGCGCAAATTCGAATATGGCCCCTGCCGCTCATCACTGATGAGGACATCTTGACTGCCCCAACAGATGTCAGGGAAGAGAAGAATCAGATATATTGCATTTCAATGGCTAAGATACGCAACCACTAGAGGAGTCTCTCCCCATCAGAAATACATCTAGTGTTCATATGTATGTGGGAAGGGAGATGAACAACTGCTGACCAACACCTATTGAAAGTATATTGCCACCTTGATACCAAACTATTTGCTATATATATAACTACGTGCTATACCAGTATATTCTGTTCAGTATGTACACACACCAGCCTACATACCTTATAATGCTATATATCAGTAGACTCTCTACAGACCTCTACAAGTCCCATTAGCTAATCCAGACCCTACATCATGTCATCCATTGAGCAGTCCTGGTCTCTGTTCATGCTGTTTCCAGCCTCGCGTGCGGTTTATCTCCCGGAGCACAGCTTGATGGATTGTCATTTCTCATACGGGATTAAAATAACTTCAGCCTCGGCTTATTACTTACATAAAATCAACAGTAGAAAATACAGAAGACCTTTATTACATAGGTGACATTGTTAGGTCTTACATCTAGGGAGATATTAATCCTGGTATTCCGGCCAAAGACATCTTATTCTCTACCCAAAGGATAGGGGATAAGATGTCTGATCGCGGGGGTCCCGCCGCTGTTACCCCCCCCCCCCCATGGATCTCCATGCAGCACCCACACTCTATGCCGGGCTGCAGCTCCAGTCACAGAAACCTTGGTGTTTCCGGGACTGGAGACGTCATGCCACGCCCCCTCCATTCTTGTTTATGGGAGGGGGCATGACGCCCCCTCCCATAGACATGAATGGAGGGGGCGTGGCGTGATGTCACGAGGAGATGTGGCATGACGTCACATCTCCAGTCCCGGAAACACTGAGGTTTCCGAGACTGGAACTGCAGCCTGGCATAGAATGCGGGTGCTGCATGGAGATCACGGGGGTCCCAGCGGGGGATGTCTGATGTCTTTGGACGCAATACCCCTTTAATCGCGTGATAGAAAATACAACAAGTAACTGGAAATGAAATGACTCTAATGGGTGATTGGTTCACATGAAGATGCTCCACTGAATGGCTGATGGTATCACGTTACTATGGTGGTGCATGTGGGTAGGTTATTATTTTGAACTAAGATTTTTTTATATTCTTTGTATACTTGTGGTTTGACAACAATTTGACAAAAAAATTTCAGAGAAAGGACATGCTCAAGTTTAGTAGTCTGTCACATGTACTTACCTGCTGTGTCATTCCAATGGAACCTGGTCCAGCTACCTAACACTTTCTGGCCTCAGACTTAATGCAAGGAAGTACCCACTCACTGACCACGACCACAGCACAGGGACCCCTCTGACCCATTGTCTGGCAGAGTAGGTGCTTCTTTTTACCAAGACCATGAAGTGCTGCTTATGATTGGTGCTACGCCATTCTGTTTCTGTGGTGCACCATGCAATCGGCATTGAATGCCACTGAACGTACATAAACACATCACCAAATTCCCTACTTCTGTACAGTAGTGAGTGATGAGGCAAACAGTGTATGCATCGTCGCTCACATGCACGTGTTTCCTGTTCCATACTGGTGCTCTGCGCTATCCTAGTGATGATGGGTGCTACATCTGTATACTATACGTTCAATAGGGACCTGAGCAAGTCTGGAAAGTTTACTGTATAAACTCACTTCTATAGTATTGCATTAATAGTTAGAAGACCATTTTTCATGTAACTCTCCAGCAGGGTTGACCTTAGCTTGCACAGGGAAAATTTGGTGTAATGAGCTAAAGAGGGCGCTAAAGATGGCTTAATGCCTGAGACATTTATAGAGCTGTTATTTGGTCGCTATATGTAGTATATGGTAATATTTACCTGTGGCTTTGTGTTGCACCATTACTTTGTACATTGTACAGTTTGTTATTTTTGAAGTGTATGGTGAGGGCAGCTAGTGGTGTATTAACAAATAGGCCTACAAGGCACTGGCCTAGGGCAGCAGCTTAAAGGGGCCAGCAAAAATGGCACCATATTATGGGAATTGGATTGTATAGTATGGTTATTAGTAGAGTTAAGTGAGCTTTCCAAAAGTTTAGCTTGCTTGCCCAGAAAGTAAGGCGTTAATTAGCACTGCTGAGTAGCGCTAGCTAAATCCTGGGAGGGAGTGATAGTTACCATCTCATTTCTCGTCTGGTCCTCTACTTGTGTAGCCTCGTCTCCAGCAATGATGTTGCCAGTGGGTGGAGCTACATAAGAAGAGGCCAGAACCTGCGACAAGATGCATTATACACTCCCCTAACCCCCTCCCCAAGGAGTCAACTAGTTAACTCCTTCCTTGCTGGGCTGAGCTGCACTTGCTGCTTTCAGCTGCAAGCACAGCTCAGCTCTGACAGCTCTTGAGTGAGCCGCCAACCCCCTCGAAGTTTGGGGGGCTTGGATCGCTCATCTCTAGTTATAAGTATCCTGGATAATGCCACACATAGCACCATAGCTCTCTTCTCCAGGTTGACCTGTGTTCTTGACTGAGCCCCCTTCAATCTAATGTTATCATCTCTAACCATCTCCTGCTGCTCATTCTACCCTTGACCCCCTCCCCCGGTCTTCGGAACGTAACTGTATTATCCAATAGACTGAGTCTTCTCATAAGATAAAGCTGACCAGGTCACAGATCTTATTACCTGCTCCTTATTCACTGTATTCTTAGAAGTCTTCCCCAACGTGTGTAATAGCGGTAATATTTCTCCTTTATGATGCAGCTTTCACATCTGTCTTGTTTGCCTGGGGAGAAATCTGGTCTTCCACCTAAGTCTTCATTAACAATTCTACATAATATATGATATTTAGATGCTCCAGAAACCTGGAATTCTCTACATATTTTATGTAACAAACTATGTGCTTGCCTGGGATCTCCCGGGGGTTGACCGTGGTCCCTTCTTCATAAATAAGATGGATAGATAGTGTAGTACCCCAGTAAGAAGTTGTCATGTGGCTGAGAGTGTAAAAGTGTTATTGCGTTTACTATACACGGAATAATTCTTCTTTGTTCACATGAATATCCCAACCAGTGGTTGCTGGAGGGGCCCCTAGTTTGACCTCACTCTTCAGGGAGAATTGAGAACCCAAACCTGTTTGAATCAATCTAAGCCAGAACAACATCTCCGAGTCCTGTTATTACTAGACCTAGGCCACAGGTATTCTAAGTACGTAAAATCCTATCTGCAATCAAGTTACTCACGGCTGGTGCAAGGGTTTTTGCCACCCTAGGCGAAAGCTAATGTTGCCACCCTTTGACCCTGCCCATTGGGTCCGCCCTTGACATCCCCCACCTTACTACTGGGGTGACACACTGTAACAAACCTCCTTCTCATGTAATCACCTTACTACTGGGATGACACACTGTAATCTCCTTACTACTGGGGTGACACACTGTAACAAACCTCCTCCTCATGTAATCTCCTTACTACTGGGGTGAAACATTGTAACAAACCTCCTCCTGATGTAATCTCACTACCTGGCTGACACACTGAAACAAACCTCCTCCTCATGAAATCCCCTTTCAACTGGAGTGACACACTGTAACAAACCCCCTCCTCATGTAATCACCTTACTACTGGGGTGACACACTGCCACGCCCTGCTAGTGACGTCGCGTCACGAGTGGGGTGCGGCTGTGACATCACGAGCCTCCAGCGCTGCACCCGACACTCTAAACGAACGCCGGTGCAGCATGGAGATCATGGGGTCCCCAGAGGCGGGACCCCCGCGATCAGACATCTTATCCCCTATACTTTGGATAGAGGATAAGATGTCTAGGGGCGGAGTACCGCTTTAAGTTCTTCATCTCCAAGATGGAGTTTATGGACTGCGCCAGAGAGAAGAAGGCTGAACAAGGATCTCTCTGAAATACACTATCTTTATAATATCTTTGTCCTGTTATGAATATTTTGGTGATGCAGAACCAGAGTTGTCTAAGTAAAAAAAAAAAAAAAAGTCTTATTGCACAACCAGAAGCCGACCTGTGAAGATCCTCATCAGTGGTTTCAGTAATTTTGGACTAAGAATGTGAGAAGCTGTGAACATTCACATCTGCATTAGTCATTACATGAACACATGCTAAGAAGCGCCTGAGAGATTGTTACATTCAGTAAGGCTGCTAAAAACAACTTTTAAAGGCGAACAAATACATATTCATCTGGTTTAATAGATATCAAGGAAGGGTGCAGCACACCAAAATGGACGGTGAGGAAACAAGGTGTTTATTCCATCACAACAGATGCAACGTTTCGGTCGCCCAATGCGGCCATTTTCAAGGCTTAAAAATGGCCGCATTGGGCAACCGAAATGTCGCATCTGTTGTGATGGAATAAACACCTTGTTTCCTCACCGTCCATTTTGGTGTGCTGCACCCTTCCTTGATATCTAGTCATTTGGTGCCTAGGACCCGGCTACACTACTGCGTGCACCCACCGCAACTTTTTCTGAGGAGTGCTGCCCTATTTCTACTTTCTAGTACATCTGGTTTAATAGATATAAGGTTCCATGTTGTAAAAGAAGCTCTGTAAAGTTGTCTTATGTGTCATATTTATGAAATTCTTGTCTTATTTCTGCACTTTATGGGAACAGACAGATAGTAGTTGGATAACAAAGAAACAGCAGGTTAGCAAGATCACCGTGCTCCATGGCTTCCCAGTTGGAAAACGACAACTCCCCGAGCCTGAACCATAACTATCCGGTGGGCCAAGACTAGAATAGCTAGATATAAGTTAGAGCTATAGGTAAACAAATGGAAATGAGAAATAGATAGATAGAAAGATAGATAGATAGGAGATATGTGGTGTCCCGGTACAGAACCTTGTCCTGTCCCTGTCTTAAGTCCCCTCAGTTAGAGTCCCTCCATTCCACAGGGCTCTCCTGCAGGGTTTACCCTTTACTCACCTCGTACAATGCATTATAAAGGTATAGTGTATATTGGTCGTTATGTATGAAGTTGTGTACAAAGTTGTATAAATGTATAGGACCTTCCTGGGTCATGTGATAGTGTCATGCGATGTACCCAGAGTTCCCTGGGTACAGGATCTCCAGGCTTGACAACCAATGGAATTAGTCCAACCCCCCTAGTATATAAGGGGCTGTAGTCCACAAAATTCTCTCTCTTGTCCCTGCTCTCTTGGGACCTGGACATTAAGCCCAGCACAATCAGCATATCTCAATTGATCTTACCTAGGCCAAAGCCTAAAGAACCAGCAGCCACTAAAACCGTGAGTTATAAAGCTCTATCTACAAATTCTTTGTGACTACTATTCAACTCAAATCCTATAATTAGTAGCACAGTGGCCTGCTTAAAGCTCCAGACTATTAGTCCCAGCCAAGCCTGTGAGGAACCTGCATCCCGGTTACCTGAAGAAAAACTTTTTAATTGTAAAGACTGTTTGCACAAGAATTTATGTAAAAGTTCCAGTTCTCCCATAAATCCTGCTGTGGACATTCTATTTATTTTCCTGCCATTTTTGGGCCGGTTGTCGGCAGGGCCTTCTATACAAAACAACATCACCCTGGTGTCACGACAAATCAAGGCTGCCCTCTATTTTCACTTTATCACTACTTGGATAATTTGCTGTGTGAATTTTGCCTTCGGAGGGTTAAAGCCCCACAGGTTTATCCCGTGACTTTATACTCGGGCCGCTTTCACACACACACAGACGGGGGTGCCGGTTGCTTGGACTTTTTTGTTTGCTGTATATTATACTGCCATGCTTTAGATAGTTGTAATTTAATGAATTACTTGTAATGATGACTGGATGATCAATAAAGCTTTTTCAATAAACCTTTTGCCTTCAACAGTTTTTATTTGGTTTTGGCCATGGAGACCCCTAGTGGCCATAATTATAGGAATGTTTTTAAGAATACTTGATACTGACACTAATAGCCGTGTTTGCCAACCAGGGTGCCTCCAGCTGTTGCAAAACTACAACTCCCAGCATGCCCGGACAGCCAACGGCTGTCCGGGCATGCTGGGAGTTGTAGTTTTGCAACAGCTGGAGGCACCCTGGTTGAGAAACACTGCTTATAGTAAGGCAAGGTTGCTTAATAGTTGCAATTTTTTGGTTTCGTCGTGAAACTTTTTCTAGCCTAGAACCGCATCAGCGTATTCACAAATCGGGCCTTAAAGGGGTACTCCACTGGGAAAAAAAATTATTATATAATCAACTGGTGCCAGAAAGTTAAACAGATTTGTAAATGACTTGTATTTCAAAATCTTAATCCTTCCAGTACTTATCAGCTGCTGTATGCGCCACAGGAAGTTCTTTTCTTTTTGAATTGCCTTTCTGTCTGACCACAGTGCTCTCTGCTGACACCTCTGTCCACGTCAGGAACTGTCCAGAGCAGGAGCAAATCCCCCATAGCAAACCTCTCCTGCTCCGGACAGTTCCTGACATGGACAAAGATGGCAGCAGAGAGCACTGTGGTCAGACAGAAAGGAAATTCAAAAAGAAAATAACTTCCTCTGTGGTATACAGCAGCTGACAAGTACTGGAAGGATTAAGATTTTTAAATAGAAGTAATTTAAAAAACTGCTTAAATTTCTGGCACCAGTTGATTTAAAAAAAAAAAATATATAGATAGTTTTCCTCCGGAGTACCCCTTTAATTCATTCCGCACCTATAAAATGCTAAACGTCCCACGTAAGTCAGCATTCCGAGCGATTACCAGTCGGCCGTGGAAGACGGAGGTTCACGTAGACGCAACGAAGTTTGAGGAATGGCTTAATTAAAATGTTCTTTATCCTTATCATGATTTAGACGCCATTGATTAGCATGAGACGGAACGCCGCAGGGTAGGGGATCGAATCCGAACCGCTACTTCATTATCAGTCCATCTCCGTGCAATGAAAACAAATAGCTATTTACTAGACTGATATCTAATTACATTTATTTACTCGAATCTCTATGATCGGTCCCGTTTTTTTAAATTTATTTTTCTTCTTTTCTTTTTTTCTTTGTGCCGATTTAGCTGTTTGCGGAATTTATTGTTGTTGCTTCTTATTCCAGAGATAAAATAGATACAAGCGTCTATTATCTGAGATTTTATGTACAGCTGGAGCGAGGAGGCGCTGCCAAGAGTACTGCCAAGTGGATCTTCTTATTGAGAGATTGATGGAAGGGAGCGCCATGCAGATAATGGACGTCTGGTGGTGATAATAGGCTAGATTCCCCCTGCCCCCCGATAATTAGTGGGGATTATGTCTTTCATGTGTCCTGGGTAAAGACAAAAGGAGGCGGGATTGTCATGTGAGCCTTCGTCGCTACGTTTTTCTAGCAAGTGTAACGATGTATCATGTTGTTGCGTAACGTCTGCCTCGTGTGTTTCTACGATACCCACTGATACCTAAGTGTGCGGTAAATGTTTGAAAGTCTGGCGAGTCGCAACCCCCCCCCCCCCCCCCCCCCCCAAAGTTCAGTGCAATGAAAAGACAGGGTGTGAAATAAAGATACAGGGGTGTGTAATGAAGATACAGGGGGGAGTAATGGAGATACAGGGGTGTGTAATGACGAGACAAGGGTGAGGGTGTAATGAAGATACAGGGGCATGTAATGAAGATACAGGAGTGTGTAATGAAAAGACGGGGTGAGGGTGTACTGAAGGTACAGGGGTGTGTAATGAAGAAACGAGGTAGAATGAAGAGACAGGGGGTGTAATGAAGAGACAGGGGATGTAATAAAGATACAGGGGTGTATAATGAAGATACAGGGGTGTATAATGAAGATACAAGGGTGTGTAAAGAAGATACAAGGGTGTGTAATGAAGATACAGGGGTGTGTAATGAAGATACAGGGGTGTATAATGAAGATACAGGGGTGTATAATGAAGATACAAGGGTGTGTAATGAAGATACAGGGGTGTATAATGAAGATATAATGGTGTGTAATGAAGAGACAGGGGTGTGTAATAAAGATACAGCGGTGTGTAATAAAGAGACAGAGGATGAAGGGGTGTGTAAAGAGGAGTGGGAAGAGTAATAAAGAGACATGGGTGTGTAACGATTAGATAAATAAAGAGACAGGGGTGTGTAATGAACAGTCGGGAGTGTAATGTAGATACAGGGTGGGGGGGGGGTGTAATGAAGAGCCAAATACTGTCCAGGCATGCTGGAAGTTGTAGTTATGCCACAGCTGGAGGCACACTGGTTAGGAAACACTGCTCTATGGGAGGCTAAAATTGACCCACACACAATGTTGCTCGGGGTCCATACAAGTACTATGGAGTCAGAATAGTTACTTGAACACTCTATAGCACCGCTACATGGGAACCATATAGCGTCAGTATTTGGGCAAAGATTAGTGTTCTCCCCTGAGTCCTGCATGATGATAAATATTGGGCACTATGTAGAGGTATTACATGTCTGCATGGATCTTTTTCTCTTAGGCAGGATAGCCCTATAATAGGAATGGATCGTGCTGTCTTGGCGCCGCCCTGGTGTTCAGAAAACCTTTTTAATCTATTCTCCGCTGCAGATGATTTCCTGGCCCTGACTGACTCAGGAGAACAAAGTGGGAACAGATGCAGCGTCTAGAGGAGCAGATTGTCTGCCTCAAATGTTCTGTTTCATTAAGCACAAAGTTGATGCATTATTTTTTATAGTCATTGATGTCTCTGCCTTTTGGGAAAGAGAAGAAGATACATTTTCCTGGTTTTGTAGTTGAAAAGGGGGGATCAAAAATGGGTTATGTATTATCTAATCTACCTTGTAGAGAGCGGAATGAAGCTTCGGTTTTATAATTAAAATCTCATTTATTGTAACATAAACTGAGATGTGGAAATGCAAAACGCGTTTCGAGGGTAAGTTCCCCCTTTCTCAATTGCAAGAAATATATTACCGTATATACTCGAGTATAAGCCGACCCGAGTATAAGCCGAGACCCCTAATTTCAACCCAAAATCCCAGGAAAAGTTATTGACTCGAGTATAAGCCTAGGGTGGGAAATACATCATCCCCCCTGTCATCATCCAGACCCGTCATTAACATCCTCATCATCATCCCCTTGTCATCATCCCACACATCCCCCCTTCATCATCCCCTTGTCATCATCCCACACATCCCCCCTTCATCATCCCCTTATCATCCCACACATCCCCCCTTCATCATCCCCTTATCATCCCACACATCCCCCCCTTCATCATCCCCTTGTCATCATCCCACACATCCCCCCTTCATCATCCCCTTGTCATCATCCCACACATCCCCCCTTCATCATCCCACCCCCCCCCCCCCTTCATCATCCTCTTGTCCTCATTCCACACCCCCCCCCCCCTTCATCATCCTCTTCTCATCATTCGCCTTCAGTGGTCTTCAACCTGCGGACCTCCAGAGGTTTCAAAACTACAACTCCCAGCAAGCCCGGCAGCCATCGGCTGTCCGGGCTTGCTGGGAGTTGTAGTTTTGAAACCTCCGGAGGTCCGCAGGTTGAAGACCACTGCGGCCTTCGACATCATCCAGCCCCCTCTCACCCCCTTTAGTTCTGAGTACTCACCTCCGCTCGGCGCTGGTCCGGTCCTGCAGGGCTGTCCGGAGAGGAGGTGGTCCGGTGGGATAGTGGTTCCGGGCTGCTATCTTCACTGGGGGCGCCTCTTCTCTGCGCTTCCGGCCCGGAATAGAGGCGTTGCCTTGACAATGACGCAGAAGTACGTTGGCAATGAACGCACCTCTGCGTCGTTGTCAAGGCAACGTGACTATTCTGAGGCCGGGCCCGAAGCGCTTAGAAGAGGCCTCCCCGGTGAAGATAGCAGCCCGGAACCACTATCCCACCGGACCACCTCCTCACCGGACAGTCCTGCAGGACCGGACCAGCGCCGAGCGGAGGTGAGTACTGTACAGAACTAAAGGGGGGTGAGAGGGGGCTGGATGATGTCGAAGGCCGCAGTGGTCTTCAACCTGCGGACCTCCGGAGGTTTCAAAACTACAACTCCCAGCAAGCCCGGACAGCCGATGGCTGCCCGGGCTTGCTGGGAGTTGTAGTTTTGAAACCTCTGGAGATCCGCAGGTTGAAGACCACTGCGGGTGGGGGAGTTCACTCGAGTATAAGCCGAGGGGGGTGTTTTCAGCACGAAAAATCGTGTTGAAAAACTCGGCTTATACTCGAGTATATACAGTATATTTCTTGCAATTGAGAAAGGGGGAACTTGCCCTCGAAACGCGTTTTGCATTTCCACATCTCAGTTTATGTTACAATAAATGAGATTTTAATTATAAAACCGAAGCTTCATTCCGCTCTCTACAAGGCAGCGCCACCGCAGACCATATTTTTTGCAATCTTTGCACCATTCCACAAGTCTATTGCCGATCTCTCATCGAGGACCCGGCTGGATCCTGCAGGCTGCAGCCAGAGACCATCTGACCCCACACGGAGGGGAGATATGCACATATCAAGCCATACCCCAGGTGAGTATCACTAACACTGGGGCTGCGGACCGGGATTATCCCACTGAATTACGCGAGGCGCTATCCTCTCCCTGTCTCTTTTATCTCTTTTCCACATTATCTAATCTAATCTTTCTATCTCCTATCTATCTCGTATCTATCTATCTATCTGTCTCATATCTATCTCATATCTCTCTCTCTCTCTCTCTCCTCTCTGTCTCCCCACAAATCATTTTCAAACCAAAAAGTCCAATAAGTTATTTTATTATTAAGTTAATATAGTTGTCTTTGAAGAGGTACTCTGGTGGAAAACATTTATTTATTTATTTTTCAAATCAACTGGTGCCAGAAAGTTATAAAGATTTGTAAATTACTTCTAATAAAAAAAAACGTAATCCTTCCTGTACTTATCAGCTGTGGTATGCCCCAGAGGGAGTTGTGTGGTTCTTTTCTGTCTGACCACAGTGCTCTCTGCTGACACCTCTGTTCATGTCAGGAACTGTCCAGAGCAGTAGAGGTTTGCTATGGGGCTTTGCTCCTGCTCTGGACAGTTCCTGACATGGACAGAGGTGTCAGCAGAGAGCACTGTGGTCAGACTAGAAATTACTACACAACTCCCTCTGGAGCATACAGCAGCTGATAAGTACTGGAAGGATTAAGATTTTTTAATAGAAGTAATTTACAAATCTGTAGCCAGGTGATATGGAAAAAAATGTTCTCCACCGGAGCACCCTTTTAAATTCTTTAGAATAACAAATACCTTTCTCATGTTTTTATGCTTCCATATGTCCCCTCTTTTATGTTGCTGGGAGCAGTTCTGGGCCAAATCAATCTCCTGCCCCCTCTGGCAGTTGACAACATAGTCCCTTCTTACTTCTCCTAAATGCAGAAGTCATTTTCTCAATTATATTTCCAAGGACTGGAGAGGGTCTGTTTCATCCCTTACAAAAAGATACCTATTACCATTGACTGCCCTGAAGTGAAGAAAGGATCACTATGCAGAGATCTGGCTGTGATGGAATGACTGAGCATGTGGGTCCTAAAGTCGCTGCTAAGTAGTGTCTTCCAGTTCTCAACTCATTAAATTAACAAGGAGAATAAATGAAAATGAGCATGTGTGTCCTCCAGGCACTCAGCTCATTAGGTGGATAGGGATAGTGACTGAGCATGCATGTCCTCCAGCACTAGTGACTGATCATGTGTGTCCTCCAGTGCTAGAGACTGAGCATGTGTGTCCTCCAGCACTAGTGACTGATCATGCCTGTCCTCCAGTGCTAGAGACTGAGCATGTGTGTCCTCCAGCACTAGTGACTGATCATGCCTGTCCTCCAGTGCTAGAGACTGAGCATGTGTGTCCTCCAGCACTAGTGACTGATCATGTGTGTCCTCCAGTGCTAGAGACTGAGCATGTGTGTCCTCCAGCACTAGTGTCTGAGCATGTGTGTCCTCCAGTACTAATGACTGAGCATGTGTGTCCTCCAGCACTCAGCTTATTAGGTGGATGGGGTCAGTGACTGAGCATGTGTGTCCTCCAGTACTAATGACTGAGCATGTGTGTCCTCCAGCACTAGTGACTGAGCATGTGTGTCCTCCAGCACTAGTGACTGATCCTGTGTGTCCTCCAGTGCTAGAGACTGAGCATGTGTGTCCTCCAGCACTAGTGACTGATCATGTGTGTCTTCCAGCGCTAGTGACTGAGCCTGTGTGTCCTCCAGCACTAGTGACTGATCATTAGTGTTGCTCGCGAATATTCGCAATGCGAATTTTATTCGCGAATATCGCATATTCGCTAATTCGCGAATATTCGCGAATATAGCACTATATATTTGTAATTACGAATATTCGTTTTTTTTATTTATTTATTTATTTTTTTTTTTCACAGTACACATCACAGTGATCATCCCTTTCTGCTTCCAGCTTGTGTGGTGTAAAGAAGGCTGTAATACTACTGTGTGAGACTGGCGTGCAAATTTTCGCATATGTGAAAATATGCATATGCTAGTTTTCGCATATGCGAATTTCCGCTTACGTTAACTTCTGTATATGCTAATTTCCGCATATGTAAATTTTCGCATACGCAAAATTTCGCATATGCGAAAATAAATCAAGAATATTACGAATATGCGAATATTCGTGAATATATGACGAATATTCGTCCATATATTCGCGAATATTCGCGAATTCGAATATGGCCTATGCCGCTCAACACTACTGATCATGTGTGTCCTCCAGCACTAGTGACTGATCATGTGTGTCTTCCAGCGCTAGTGACTGAGCCTGTGTGTCCTACAGCACTAGTGACTGATCATGTGTGTCCTCCAGCACTAGTGACTGATCATGTGTGTTCTCCAGCACTAATGACTGAGCATGTGTGTCCTCCAGCACTAGTAACTGAGCATGTGTGTCCTCCAGTACCAATGACTGAGCATGTGTGTCCTCCAGCACTCAGCTTATTAGGTGGATGGGGTCAGTGACTGAGCATGTGTGTCCTCCAGTACTAATGACTGAGCATGTGTGTCCTCCAGTACTAATGACTGAGCATGTGTGTCCTCCAGTACTAATGACTGAGCATGTGTGTCCTCCAGTACTAATGACTGATCATGTGTGTCCTCCAGCACTAGTGACTGATCCTGTGTGTCCTCCAGCACTAGTGACTGAGCATGTGTGTCCTCCAGCACTCAGATCATTTGGTGGACAGTGATTTTGCGTGTGTGTCCTCCAGCACAGCATGGAAAGTATAATAATATGATATTTTCATAAGGTATATGGCTACCTGCTCCCCTTCCAATCTTTGTTTACTCTGCTGCGATAATGACGCCTTCAGCATGTGATTTCGGGAGCCCACCTCTGACCACACTGTGCCAGCGAGGTCCACACATCGGCGCTGAGGCCTGTGATTGGTTGCTGTGTCCACATGTTAAGACCAAATATCATTGCTATAAAAAATGAAGTCCTATGCGAGAGCTGAAGGGAATTGGGAAAGTGAGTTTCTCTTTTGTATTGTATTATTATTATTATTATAAACTTTGTTTATTTTATGTTCTATTGTTCTTCTCACTCCTTACCCAGCACTGAAGAGAAATTCCCTCAGACCCGGAGGAAACAAGACAATTTCCACAAAAAATAAAAATAAAAAACGAAGCGAGGACTGAACTTAATGAAGCCTAACACAATAATACAAGGAGGGTAAAATGTGGCCGCGCGTCAACTTCGCTACTGTTTCTCCTTTCGCTTTCTGCAAACCCTAAGCTGGCACGTGCCACTAGCAATGTGCATCATCCGTCCTACCTATCTCATTGTGTAAATCAAGTCCTACTTCGCCTCTCCGCTCGTTCACCGCTCATCAGATTGATGTTCCTTCAATCAACTTTACAGCTGGAGAATAATTACGCCGGGAACGCGAGCTAATTACCACGTTATTCACAAGTTGGGGTTTTGTTTTGTATTTGTATCTTTCATTCGCTGCATGTTAAGTTTGTTTTGTTTTGCGTCTGAATATATTATTATAATTCACGTCATTCCGTGTTTACATCATCGGGATTATTTACTGCGAAAGTAACAATATTGAATATTATTTTAATTTAGTTTTTTTTATTATTTGTAGAAGTATTTTTTAATTACTGTAAATATAATTTTACTGAAGGGCTTTATAAGGCAGATGTCACAGGTCGGGGGAGAATTATCATCTGCCGTATTTCGGTATGTCGTACCAGCTCCGCGGCTGCCGTTGCGCGTTAATGTACGCCGCTACGAGCTGTTGTATATTTCTGCAACTTTAGGGGTCACAAGTCAGTCCTAAAAATCACATGTGAGCAGGGTATGCCCCCTGCATGTCCCCTCCATGTGAAGCCAAGTCCCCTTTCAGCCCGCTTGTGCGAGCAGCGCAAATCCTCAAAAGTCGCACATTTTTATGCAGCGCTCTAGTTTTTATTTTTTAATAAATTTTTTAGCAAATATCACCATTTCTATGCAAAATATTCGTACTTTTGAAGATTTGCTTTGCTGATGTGGCTTAAAGGGGTACTCCGCTGCTCAGCATTTGGAACAAACTGTTCTGAACACTGGAGCCGACGCCGGGAGCCCGTGACGTCATAGCCCCGCCCCTCATGACGTCACATCCCGCCCCCTCAATGCAAGTCTATGGGAGGTTCTGATGAAGCGCTGAAGCGTGATATGGCCTAACCCACGAACTGTCAGGCGTCTTGCTCCCCCAGCACATGGTGTCCACAAGTCTTCAAGTCTTAAAGAAGTTCCTGATCATCTGCAACTAAAGGTCTGTGCTCCGTTTTTTTCTTCACTTCTCATTTGCATTTTAATTTACAAATCTGTTTAACTTTCTGGACCCAATTTATATATGTAAAAAACATTTTTTTTCCTGTATAACCCCTTTAACTGTTGGCTTCAAGCTGTTGCAAAACTACAACCACGATTTGGAGGCCACTACCATAGAGTACAGATAACGGCGGTCCGGGGATGCTGGGAGTTGTAGCTTTGCAGACCACTGCCATAGAGTACAACCAACTGCTGTCTGGGTATGCTGGGAGTTGTGGTTTTGCAGAAGCCGGAGTTCCTTCATTTGGAGACATGCTCCCCATGGGTTCACCTATACCAGACAACCCTTTGTGTGCCGGGCTGGAGCAAGGATTTTTGCCACCCTAGGTAAAAGCTAATTTTGCCGCCCCCTTGACTCGCCCTTTGACACGCCCCACCTTACTACTGGGGTGACACACTGTAACAAACCCCCTCCTCAAGCTGCTGGCTGAGCAAGTGGTTCAGATGCTGGTTGTCTAACTCTCTTGTGGCAAGCAGAGCGGCGCCCCCATCAAGAGGGCGCTCTAAGCAGCTGCCTATTTTGCCTATAGGCAGAGCCGGCCCTGTTTGTGTGATACCGTCCACATTATTTGACATTCGTTATTTTTGTTGGCAATTAAAAAAAAAAGGTTTTGCAAATCCATATCTTTTTGTTTTTTATCCATGAGCACAGCCTCATGTCACATGACAAAAGTTTTTTTTTTTCTTTGCCTTTTTTTGTCCTTCATTGCATTTATCCCTAGAAGACGTTTCTGCTGATGCTACCGAGACGCCGCGCGGAATACGTGGCCATCTGGTGTTTTACAAGCTGATAGTTTCCTTCTAAAAAAGCGGCTGCATAAGCTGTTCCCTGAGAAAGGGTTTTTCAGCAATTACCATTTACATGAATCCGTGCATCTTAAAGACGTTCTGTTTAGTGAAAATAAACACTCCAGACGAATACGGCATTTTAAGTTCTATTTTTTTTGACAAACGGTTTCGCGAATACGTTCCCGCTGATTGAAGCTTTGACGTTCGCACTCACTCGTTGAGCAATTCCAGTTGGCGGAAATTCTAGAAAAGAAAATTTGTGAGAATATTTTTATATGTATAAATGGGTAGTAACAATCTTACATAATCAGCGTAATGGGGGGGGGGGGCAGAGATGGAAGTCGATAGAAAGAATATAACTTTATCTTTTATAGATACGTTAAAAATATATATTTTTTTCTTTTTACAAAAAGTCACGCCCCCTCCCATAGACTTTCATTGAGGCGGCATGGTGTAACATCTCGGGTGGCAGGGCCATTATGTCACGACTTCACCGCCCGCACCTAGCACTCACCCGCACCCACTATCTCTGTATCTCTGGCTATGATGTCATGAGCAGGGCGCGGCTGTGATGTCACGAGCCTCCAGCGCTGCATCCGCAATCCGACATCTTATCCCCTAACCTATGGATCAAGGATAAAATGTCAAGGGGCTTTAAGCTATTTTACTTGAATTTTTTTTTTTTTTTAAATAGTCCTCTTCCACAACTACATTTTGAATTTAATTTCCCTACAACACCCCTACAGGAGAAATGAGGAACTGCATGGTTCCCATTGAGATAAATGGGCTGTCAATCTCATGTACAGACATGCTGGTCCTCCAGAGAGAGAGACACTCTTTGTAGCTGCTCTTTGTTCTTTAATGGCTATCCCTACGGTGGAATCCTCATCAATTAACTCAGAACACCTGAAGGTACTCGAAAATGAGTTTCCTAATGCAGAAGCTCTTTTTAAAAAGTAAAAGTACCCTTGACAATAACATAACCATCTGTAAGAACCCCATCAAGGCTATGTTACGGTCTGAAGTTGGAAGCCAAAATACTCCTAAACTTCATTTCCAGATAGAAGGTATTCTGGGGCTCCGGGGTAATTCACAACTTAATTATTCTGTTTTTTTTTTTTTTTTCGAATTCTTCATTAGAAAATAGTTCTCGTCTAAATGTGAAATGTGTTGTGTGTTCTTTTAATAAATGATGAAGAGAAGCCTGGTGGGCATTCAGCACAACATCTTTGAATTGAAGCCTCCGCGCCGACAGGTCACCCCGCGCTTTAATTAGAATTCAGGTGTCTATTGTCTCGCGCGCACATTATATCGGGCCCAGCTGTGGGTGCTGTTTGTCTGCCATTTAATGAGCACTTGTAGGAGCATAAGCCAAGTATAATAATAAATGATAGAACCGCACAAACAGCCAGAGCACAATGGGGCGGCACTGACTTGACCTATAAAGGTTCATTTCATCAAGCAGATCCCTCAAGTGAAGGCTAAAAAAATAAAGGAATTTTATGCTTTTGTTACCCGTGATAAAAATCAATGGTAAAACTATGGAGCTAAAATATACACACACATTCAGTGTTGGTTTAATGGAATCGAATATCAAGGACACACATGGAAACAGCAGTAAAGAGCCTGGGTGAATGCTGTGGAGCTTCTGTTTTTTTTTTTTTATTAGCCCCTTAACCCCTTAAGGACTCAGCCCATTTTGGCCTTAAGGACTCAGACAATTTAATTTTTACGTTTTCATTTTTTCCTCCTCGCCTTCTAAAAATCATAACTCTTTTATATTTTCATCCACAGACTAGTATGAGGGCTTATTTTTTGCGTGACCAGTTGTCCTTTGTAATGACATCACTCATTATATCATAAAATGTATGGCGCAACCAAAAAACACTATTTTTGTGGGGAAATTAAAACGAAAAACGCAATTTTGCTAATTTTGGAAGGTTTTGTTTTCACGCCGTACAATTTCTGGTAAAAATGACGTGTGTTCTTTATTCTGAGGGTCAATACGATTAAAATGATACCCATTATTATATACTTTTATATTATTGTTGCGCTTAAAAAAAATCACAAACTTTTTAACCAAATTAGTACGTTTATAATCCCTTTATTTTGATGACCTATAACTTTTTTATTTTTCCGTATAAGCGGCGGTATGGGGGCTCATTTTATGCGCCATGATCTGTACTTTTTTTTGATACCACATTTGTATATAAAAAACTTTTAATACATTTTTTATAATTTTTTTTTTAATAAAATGTATTAAAAAAGTAGGAATTTTGGACTTTTTAAAAATTTTTTCGTTCACGCCGTTCACCGTACGGGATCATTAACATTTTATTTTAATAGTTCGGACATTTACGCACGCGGCGATACCAAATATGTCTATAAAAAATGTTTTTTACGCTTTTTGGGGGTAAAATAGGAAAAAACGGACGTTTTACTTTTTTATTGGGGGAGGGGATTTTTCACTTTTTTTTTACTTTTACTTTTACATTTTTTTACATTTTTTTTTACACTTGAATAGTCCCCATAGGGGACTATTCATAGCAATACCATGATTGCTAATACTGATCTGTTCTATGTATAGGACATAGAACAGATCAGTATTATCGGTCATCTTCTGCTCTGGTCTGCTCGATCACAGACCAGAGCAGGAGACGCCGGGAGCCGCACGGAGGAAGGTGAGGGGACCTCCGTGCGGCGTTATGAATGATCGGATCCCCGCAGCAGCGCTGCGGGCGATCCGATCGTTCATTTTAATCGCGAACTCCCGCAGATGCCGGGATCTGTATTGATCCCGGCACCTGAGGGGTTAATGGCGGACGCCCGCGAGATCGCGGGCGTCGGCCATTGCCGGCGGGTCCCTGGCTGCGATTAGCAGCCGGGATCAGCCGCGCATGACACGGGCATCGCTCCGATGCCCGCGGTTATGCTTAGGACGTAAATGTACGTCCTGGTGCGTTAAGTACCACCTCACCAGGACGTACATTTACGTCCTGCGTCCTTAAGGGGTTAAGGACTCAGGGTTTTTCCGTTTTTGCACTTTCATTTTTTCCTTCTCACATTTTAAAAATCATAACCCTTTCAATTTTGCACCTAAAAATCCATATGATGCTTATTTTTTTTGCACCACCAATTCTACTTTGCAGTGACATCAGTCATTTTACCCAAAAATCTATAGCAAAACAGAAAAAAAATCACTGTGCGACAAAATTGAAGAAAAAACGCCATTTTGTAACTTTTGGGGCCTTCCGTTTCTACGCAGTACATTTTTCGGTAAAAATGACACCTTCTATTTATTCTGTAGGTCCATACGGTTAAAATGGTATCCTATTTATACAGGTTTGATTTTGTCGTACTTCTGTAAAAATCCTAACTACATGCAGATAAATGTATGTGTTTAAACCCCTATAACTTTTTTTTTTTACCGTGTATGGGGCGGTTTGAGGGCTCATTTTTTGCACTGAGATCTGAAGTTTTTAGCGGTACCATTTTTATATTGTTCGGACTTTTTGATCGCTTAGTATTCATTTTTTCATCATATAAAAACTGACCAAAAATACGTTATTTTGGACTTTGGATTTTTTTTGCGTGTACGCCATTGACCGTGCGGTTTAATTAATGATATATTTTTATAGTTCGGACATTTACGCACACGCGATACCACATATGTTTATATTTATTTTTATTTACATGTTTTTATTTTTTTTTATGGAAAAAGGGGGGTGATTTGGACTTTTATTAGAGAAAGGGTTAAATCCCATTTATTAACTTTTTTTTTACACTTTTTTTTTGCAGTGTTATGGCTCCCATAGGGACCTATAACACTGCACACACTGATCATTGTTATCCCATAGGCGGCTATAACATTGCACACACTGATCTTATACACTGTTCACTGCAAAGACATAGCTTTGCATTGATCAGTGTTATCGGCGGTCGATTGCTCAAGCCTGCATCTCCGGCTTGGAGCAATCAATCACCGAAGGGACATGCCGGAGGCAGGTAAGAGGACCTCCGCTCGTGTCCTAGCTGATCAGGACACTGCATTTTCACTGCGGTGGTCCTGATCAGCCCCACTGAGCAGCCTGGCAGCTTTCACTTTCGTTTTAGACACGGGGTTCACGTCTAAAGGGTTAAAGGGTTAGTAGCGTGCGGCACCACGATCGCTGCTGCGCTATTAGTCCCGGGTCCCGGCTTCAGATACATGCCGGGACCAACCCGATATGACGCGGGGTCGCCCGTTATATCGCGGGAGCCGGCCAAGGATGTAAATATACGTCCTTGGTCATTAAGGGGTTAAAGGGGTACTCCGGTGCTCCAACATCTTGTTCAGAACGCTCGGAGCCGGAGGCCATACCCCCTAGTGACGTCACGCCACGCCCCCTCCCATAGATATGAATGGAGAAGGCGGGTGGCATCATAAAAGGGATTTGGCCGGGACATCGGGTACAGCATTTGTTTAGAACATCACGTGCTGTGGGAGATCGCGGGGGCACAGCAGCAGGACCCCCGCGATCAGACATCTTATCCCCTATCCTTTGGATAGGGGATAAGATGTCTAACAGTGGAGTAGCCCTTTAAGGGGGTTCTCAGGGGCTATATAAAATAATCCAATAAAGGATCGGTGGGGTCCGACACTGACAGCTCAGTCTCCTTTATTGCCTGGCAGGCACAGTGCCATACTTTAGTAGAGTCTGCACCCGGTATTACAGCTCAGTCCTCTTCATCGTTTAGTGAATACAGCACCATATATTGATAGTGTCTGCACCTGGTATTACAGCTTAGTCACCTTCATTGCTTAGCAGGCACAGTGCCACACTTAAGTAGTGGCTGTGCATGGTATTACAGCTTAGTCCTCCTTATTGTTTTGTAGGTACAGAACCATATATTTATAATGTCTGCACCTGGTATTACAGCTCAGATCTCTTCATTGTTTAACAGGCACAGTGCCATACTTTAGTGGTGGCTGTGCATGGTATTACAGTTTGATGCAATTCCCTTTAGTGAGACTGAGCTGCTTTGAGCTGTGATATCAGGCACACAAATATCAAATGTATGGCGCTGTGCCTGCAAAACGATGAAAGGGAGTGAACTGTAATACCAGGCATGGCCACTACCAAATGTATGGCGCTGTGCCTGCAAAACAATGAAGGGGACTGAACTGTGATACCAGGCATGGTGGCCACTACCAAATGAATGGTGCTGTGCCTGCAAAACAATGAAGGGGACTGAACTCTAATACCAGGCATGGCCACTACAAAATGTATGGAGCTGTGCCTCATACACGGCACTCGCTAGAGCTTTGAACTGATGACTTGGCTGCCAGGCCTTCTCTGATCTGATATTGATGAATGATCTTGATGGTCTATGCTTAGGATAGACCATCAATGTTATGAATGGTGGAGGACCAACTTCTAGGACCTCCACCAATCAGCACAAAGAAGGCTCTGAGGCATCATAACAATAATCACTACATAATGGGATCATTTCAAGTCATGACAGGCAGATGTGTCCACCTCCAAATATAACTTAAAGGGGTACTCCACTGAAAAAAAAAAAAAAAATATATATATATATATATATATATATATATATATATATATATATACATTTTTTTTATTTTTAAATCAACTGGTGCCAGAAAGTTAAACAAATTTGTAAATTACTTCTATATAAAAATCTTAATTCTTCCAGTACTTATCAGCTGCTGTTATGATCCACAGGAAGTTATTTTCTTTTTGAATTTCCTTTCTGTCTGACCACAGCGCTCTCTGCTGACACCTCTGTCCATTTTAGGAACTGTCCAGAACAGGAGAGGTTTCCTATGGGGATTTTCTCCTACTCTGGACAGTTCCTAAAATGGACAGAGGTGTCAGGAGAGAGCACTGTGTTCAGGAAGAAAGAGGATTGAAAAGAAAAGAACTTCCTATGGATCATACAGCAGCTCATAAGTACTGGAAGGATTAAGTAATTCACAAATCTGTTTAACTTTCTGACACAAGTTGATTTAAAAAAAAAAATGTTTTCCAGTGGAGTACCCCTTTAAGTAAGAACTCCAACTTCTTATGATGCAACACACCATAGCACATGCTACCAAAACGTTTGTCAAACCGCAATTCACATCACAGCCACTATGTGGCAACACTTACACACATATAGCACAAAAAAAACACCAAGCATAATTTGATAATATGAATTAATTATTAATTAATTCATGTATTTATTTATTTTCTAAGCTGGTGAAGTCATGTCACACATCTGATGAGCAAAAAGAAAAAGTGACTTACATTCTGATATGAAGCACTGTTTTTTATTATCGTGATTTTGTACAGTTTCACCTCATCTTTAAGAAAAAAAGAAATTAATACTTTTTTTTTTTTTAAATAGATAGATAGATAGACTTTGCTTGTAATACCAGACCTGACCACACGGTGTGCTGTTAAAGTGAAATATGTCCCTGAACAGCACGGAGCACGAGCACTTTGATTAAACAAAAAATGTATACAGTTCTCTAGAGCTCCACCTAGTGGTAAAAAAGTATAAATGGCAGTCTTTTTATAACAAATACGCTGCTGCAGATCCCTGCATATCTGGGTGTGTGAAAAAACTTTTGTGTAGTGAAAAACATCAAAAGGGGGGGGGGGGTGCATCTATACACCAGCACTGCATCCCTTGAGTCACTTATTTAGTAGTGGTCCCAGAAGATGAACCCCATGATCATAAAGTAATGGCACATTTTCACAGTATATCGTCACTTGACATGGGAATGCCCTTTTAAGGGGTACTCCACTGACCCAGTGTTCGGAACATTTAGTTCTGAATGCTGGGTGGGGGCTTTGGGTCACCACGCCCCTCATGATGTCTTGCCATGCCCCCTCAATGCAAGGCTATGAGAGGGGGCGTGGCGTATGCCACGCCACCTCTCATAGCCTTGCATTGAGGGGGTGTGGCATGATGCCACGAGGGGCATTGTGACCCTGAAAGCCCACACCTAGCGTTCGGAACTAAATGTTCCGAACCCTGGGGCAGTGGAGTACCCCTTTAAGGGTCTATTCCCACATAAAGTATCCTGCGCAGATTTGATGCTGCAGATTTCAATGTAAACTAAATGACTAAACACAACTCTAAATACTGCGCGGGATACTGTACGTGTGAATAGACCTTTAACGTCTAAACTAAGGCCAAACCCAGCCAGAGGTTATCCCTGGCTATCTACATTGCGGCTGACAGTGTCCATACCCTGTACGTTTGCATTGCTTCTCCATACGTTGCATTCATTAAACACCTTTCAGATCCTATTACGCCTGTGAGCGGCAGCCGAGGGGGGCGGCGGAGCCATTTTCGGCAGTTTTGGCTTCACAGTCAGAAGCAGTTACCTAATAGATCACTTATGTGATATCAGAGGAATACCAATGAGAAGTCAATCCTCAGAGGCCGCAGAGCATCGCACTGATAGAGCCACAGAGAAGAACATTGCGGCTGTGCCGGGGGCGCTGATGTGAGAACAGTGTCCGGGGGATGGGATCCCGTCTCATAACAAGAGAAGGATATACAGCAGTGTCTATACCTGAAAAGGTCAACGGGATTATATAGGGACAGATTCCCTGCAAGGGCTACATACAGTCCGGGCCGTAAATGTTGACACCCCTGAAATGTTTCTACAAAATGAAGTATTTCTCACAGGAAAGGATTGCAGTAACACATGTTTTGCTATACACATGTTTATTCCCTTTGTGTGGATTGGAACTAAACCAAAAAAGGAGGAGAAAAAGCTAATTAGACATAATGTCACCAAACTCCAAAAATGGGCTGGACACAATTATTGGCACCCTTTCAAAATTGTGGAAAAATACAATTGTTATAAGCATGTAACGTCTAAACTAAGGCCAAACCCAGCCAGAGTTTACAATTGTTTAGTCTTGAGAAGAGACGTTTAAGGGGGGATATGATAAACGTATATAAGTATATAAATGGCCCATACAAAAAATATGGAGAAAAGCTGTTCCAGGTTAAACCCCCCCAAAGGACGAGGGGGCACTCCCTCCGTCTGGAGAAGAAAAGGTTTAGTCTAGTTCTTTACCGTGAGGACTGTGAATTTATGGAACGGTCTACCTCAGGAACTAGTCACAGCAGGAACAATTAACAGCTTTAAAACAGGATTAGATACATTCCTGGAACAAAATAACATTAATGCTTATGCAGAATTATTTTTGGTAAAGCGCATCATTCTACTGTTTACCGAAAATGGAATGAGGCCTACAAAGAAAAGAACACAGTACCTACAGTGAAATATGGTGGAGGTCAGTGATGTTTTCGGGTTGTCTTGCTGCCTCTGGCACTGGGGGCCTTGAATGTGTACAAGACATCATGAAATCTGAGGATTACCAATGGATTTTGGGTCGCACTGTACAGCCCAGTGTCAGAAAGCTGGGTTTGCATCCAAGATCTTGGATCTTCCAGCAGGACAATGACCCCAAACATCCGTCAAAAAGCACCAGAAATGGATGACAACAAAGCGCTGGAGAGTTCTGAAGTGTCAGTAATGAGTCCAGATCTAAATCCCATTGATCACCTGTGGAGAGATCCTAAAATTGCTGTTGGGAAAAGGCGCCTTCCAATAAGAGACCTGGAGCAGTTTGTAAAGGAAGAGTGGTCCAACATTCCGGCTGAGAGGTGTAAGAAGCTTATTGATGGTTATAGGAAGAGTGGTCCAACATTCCGGCTGAGAGGTGTAAGAAGCTTATTGATGGTTATAGGAAGCCACTGATTTCAGTTATTTTTTCCAAAGAGTGTGCAACCAAATATTAAGTTAAGGGTGCCAATAATTTTGTCCAGCCCATTTTTGGAGTTTGGTGACATTATGTCCAATTTGCTTTTTTTCCTCCCTTTTTTGGTTAAGTTCCAATAAACACAAAGGGAATAAACATGTGTATAGCAAAACAAGTGTTACTGCAATCCTTTTCTGTGAGAAATACTTCATTTTCATGAAATATTTCAGGGGTGCCAACATTTAGGGCCATGACTGTATACTATAGTATCATCTATCTATCTATCTATCTATCTATCTATCTATCTATCTATTTATCTATCTATCTCACTCTCTCTCATCTATCTACGGTATTTATCTATCTCATATCTTTCTATATCTATTTCTTTCTTTCTTATTTTCTTTCTTTCTTTCTTTCATTCACAATGAAACCACATGACTTTTCATGATAAAAAAAAGAATATGCAGGGGGAACCCCCCCCCCCAAAAAAAAAAAAAAAACTCCAAGACAAAAACTCAACATTTTTGGAAAAAAAAAAACACAAAAACTTAGTGCTCCAAAAAAACAAACAAAAAAAAAAAAAACAGGACAGAAAGGAGGAAACTTAGCCTAATGCAGAAACAACCCTCTCAGCTCTGCTATATCCGACAGAAAATGTGTATCCAATTATGCTGGTCAGGAATTCTGTCATTTTTGCCTTAACATAAAAATAAATAAATAAACGCAATATTTTATTAAATTAGCACTTGCTTGGGTTAATATTAACAATGTTATCTTTTTTTTTTAATTAGTTTTTTATTTTATCCACAAGTCTCCATTTTTTGCACGCCCCAGGCCATGGTGTTGTTAGTACAAAGTTGACTAAATGAACTTTCGGCTTCATCTGAAAGATATCGCTTGGAGGAAGACAAAAGAAGAATTTAATAGTGAAGGCAGCGAGTAAATCACTCATTATATCAGGATCATCTTATCCGCTTCGGCTCCGACTGGGAAGAAAAAATAAAAAATAAACTTGTTTTGTTCAGAAATGTTGTATCCAGGAGCAGAGATATATATCAAAGTTCAGCTGTTCTGTCAAAAAATATATATATGATGTTAGTAAATAACATTGGGGATTATTTTTTTTTTTTTGGGGGGGGGGGGGGTCATTAAAAATATTACTGGACGAGGGAAGGGAAAGGGGGGGGGGGAAGCTGCTGCCTGTATTAATGAGAAGGTAAAGTATCTCTATGGCTGATTGAGAGCGATTGTTCGTCTTCTTCTACCTACTCAAAAAGCCCCGGGCGGGCAGGGAATTTTATAAAAAAAACTATTTCCCCCTTCATTTTAATGATCTGCCCTGCTCTCTCTCATCGACTCTGAGATATTGTTTCCAACTGCAAAACAACAAGTGCTAAGAGGCTGCCGGGGTGAGTGATTGCAGGGGTGAGGGCCCGATTATTTTTCAGACTTTTTCTTAATTTTAGAAAAAAAAAAAAAAAAGTAGTTATGTTCTTTTACATAGGAACAGTATTATAGTAATTATATTCTTGTAAATAGGGGGCAGTATTATAGTAATTATATTCTTGTATATAGGAGCAGTATTATAGTAGTTATATTCTTGTAAATAGGAGCAGCATTATAGTAATTATATTCTTGTATATAGGAGCAGTATTATAGTAGTTATATTCTTGTATATAGGAGCAGTATTATAGTAGTTATATTCTTGTATATAGGGGGCAGTATTATAGTAGTTATATTCTTGTATATAGGAGCAGTATTATAGTAGTTATATTCTTGTATATAGAGCCTTATTATAGTAGTTATATTCTTGTATATAGGAGCAGTATTATAGTAGTTATATTCTTGTATATAGGAGCAGTATTATAGTAGTTATATTCTTGTATATAGGAGCAGTATTATAGTAGTTATATTCTTGTATATAGGGGCAGTATTATAGTAGTTATATTCTTGTACATAGGAGCAGTATTATAGTAGTTATATTCTTGTACATAGGAGCAGTATTATAGTAGTTATATTCTTGTATATAGGAGCAGTATTATAGTAGTTATATTCTTGTATATAGGAGCAGTATTATAGTAGTTATATTCTTGTATATAGGAGCAGTATTATAGTAGTTATATTCTTGTATATAGGAGCAGTATTATAGTAGTTATATTCTTGTATATAGGAGGCAGTATTATAGTAGTTATATTCTTGTACATAGGAGCAGTATTATAGTAGTTATATTCTTGTATATAGGAGCAGTATTATAGTAGTTATATTGTTGTATATAGGAGGCAGTATTATAGTAGTTATATTCTTGTATATAGGAGGCAATTTTTATTAGTAAAAAACAAACAGAAATTTTACAGTCTATTCGACCAAAAAAAATAACAACAAAACAATAATCAAATATCAAATCATACACTTGTAATACAAAATAAACTTAATAATAACTTAGAAAGAGTCCATTGCTTCTAATGGAGAAAAAAAAAATAATAATATATATATATATATATATATATATATATATATATGCCATAAAGGCGAATCAATCTATATATACACATTCCACCATAATGAACGATTTTTTTCATCCTTCCTGACCTCCAAACATTTTATCCACCTCAGTTCTGTCAGGATCAGGTCTACTGCTCTCCTATCATGGAAGGGTTCGCTGTACATCGAGACTCTGGTTCTGGTGTGCCAGTGATAATACTTTATGACAGATATGATGATGTATAAGGTCTCCTGGTCAATGTCACTCACAGTAGATGGTACACCGTAAATGATTTCCGGGTATTTTAGGGTCTGTAGTCTCGGGATCTTTAACTTTCCGGATATCGTCTGCCATATGTGTCGCCCTCCCCAGCACTCAGATATAAAATGCGCCATTGTCTCCTCCTCCTGACACCCTAGGGGACACTGGCGATCAGACACACTTAGGTATCTTAAATTCCCCCTGACAAACAGTTTCCCGTGTAAGGACAGCCACGCGATGTCATGGAGTTTTTTCGGTAGCCTCACACTATTCAGGAGCCTCAGGCTGACCTGTAACATGGCAGTTGTACAGTCCCTCAGAGCTGGCTGCAAACAGAAGAAGGACTTACACACCCTGACATAAAGGTCCTTACGGGACTTGCTCTCTATATAGGACTTCTCAATGCGCCATCTCTTCAGACATCTGAGCCCGTATTCCAGGTACGGGGGGAGGTAGTCACGCGTCCATCTCCCCCTCTTGAGACTGCCGCCTCGCACCCAAGACTCTGCAAAAGGCAATATCCAGTCCCTGATACTATTCGCCCACAGGGAGCTGTTGTTTGAGTCCAGGCAACCAAAATTTACTTTTAGAAACATGGAGTCAAAGAACACCCTTGGATTCAGCATATCCAACCCACCCTCTCTCCTCTGTAGGTAAGTGATCCCTCTTTTTATTGGGTTCAACCTGTTCCCCCAAAACATCTGGAAGAACAGGCTAAAGAGCCGAGCGGAGAAAGATTCTGGCAAAGGAAAAACGACAGAGACATACAAGAAGACGGGGACCAGGTAAGTCTTCAACATTTTAACCCTTTCTCTATAGGTCAGCCTCCAGTTCTTCCACCGCTGAACCTTTGCATTTCCGATTTCCAACTTCTCTTCCCAATTTAGTTTGGCATTATCGTCCCTCCCGAATTTAACCCCTAAGATTTTTATATAGGAGGAGGCTCTCACAAATTGGGGCAGATCAAAGTCTGGATCAGTATCTGATACCCAGAGAGCTTGACTCTTCTCTAGGTTGACCAGAGACCCTGAGGCCTCTGAGTAACTTCTGATGGCCGCAGACAACATCTCCACCTCACGAGGCTCAGATATCGCTACGGTCACATCATCCGCATAGGCAACAACACTCAGGGGCAAGCAGTGGGGGACCGGCACCCCCTGAAAACCACACTCCTGCAGTGACCTCAGAAACGGGTCTAAGGCAAATACATACAGCAGCGGGCTCAGTGGGCAACCTTGTCTCACCCCCGCCTCAACCCTGAGGGTGTCACCCTGCCAACCATTGATCAGAGGAAAGCTCTTGGCCTCACAATACAAAGTCTTCAGCCAATAGATGAATTGTCCCGGAATACCGTACTTTGACAAAGTGGCCCATAGATACTCATGATCTACTCTGTCAAAGGCTTTAGCCTGGTCAAGACTCACAACATATCTCCCACACCTCAGGGCTTTACATCTCTCAAACATCTCCCTTATGGAGATCACTGCCCCAGAGATGTTCCGCCCTTTTACTGTGCCATACTGACAGCCTGCCAACAGTGTCGGGGACAGACAAACTAACCTAGAAAACAGGATTTTTGCCAGAATTTTCCTGTCGACATTCAAGAGGGCAATCGGCCTCCAGTTCTTGATGTCACTCGGCTCTTTACCTTTAGACAGCAGAATCAGCGAGGACACTCTCATGGATGGAGGCATCAGGTGACTTTCTAGACAATTTGTGTAAACATCCACGAGGATTGGAGCCAAGAGGTCTCTGAATGTCTTATAAAATTCTGCTGTTATCCCATCTGGACCTGGTGCCTTCTTCACATGTAACTTATCAATGGCCTCTTTGACCTCTGCCACCGTCAATTCTGCTGTCAAAGGAGAAAAGTCCAAATCATTAGTATCAGGGAGCGGAGTCGCCTCCAAGAATTGGGTCATCTTGTCTCTATCCAAAACCTTCCTCTGAAACAAGTCAGCATAGTACGATCTCACCACCCCCAGGATACCCTCCCGAGATTCCTGCAAAACACCCTGGGAGTCAGTGAGACCGGTGACAGATTTATTTGCCACCCGCTCCCGGCAGTTCTCAAAGGGATCAGGAGACCCTAAAGACCCATAATCACGTTCAAGAACCAGGGAGGTATACCTGCTGTACTGATACTGCCTTATCTCAGATTTCAGCCGGTCTATCCTTTGTTGGTCCCCACCCGCCGAATATAGTGACTCCAATTCTTTGCGCAGCTTGAGATACTGGCCATACTTACTCTTCCCCTTTTTAAAGGACAGTCTCTTTAAGAGGGTTCTGATCTCATCCTTGACATCCTCCCACCAGGCGGCCATATCATCATAGAAGTCCACCCTCTCTAGCTGACCCTGTATAAGGGAATGAACACATTTCTGGACATAGTCATCCTCCAAGATACTGGAGTTTAGCTTCCATAATCCCCTACCAATATCTGGATGCTTAGCGGCTCCTAGACAGAAAACCAAGGCCATATGGTCTGAATATGGGACGACTTTCTCACACATCTCACTGACCATTTCTGAAGGACTCACAAATGCCATATCAATTCTACTGCTCCTGCCAGAACATGAGTACGTGAGTTTTGGCTTTCTACCACCCCATGTGAACACATCACTCAGACCAGCCTGTAAAATCATGTTATTCAGGACTCTGGAGTCCCTGGCCACCGCTCTACCTGAGGACCTGTCACCTGATGTTCTAGTGACATTGAAATCCCCGGCCATGACTACAGGAACAGACGTAAACATATACGGCTTGACCTCTTCAAACAACTGGACTCTTTCTGCCACTGTCTGCGGGCCATAGATATTTATGAGCCGGAGCCTTCTACCATGGATAGTGATCTCCAGGATTAGACACCTTCCCATGATGACCTCTGTCATCCTATGTATAGTCACATCCATGGTGTTAAACAGTATGGCCACCCCGGCATAAGGTTCCACAGCCAGTGACCAGAAAGAAGGTCCAGATGTCCATTCCCTCTCAGCCTCACGTAAGTGTCCCAATGTAGTCAGGCGCGTCTCCTGCAAAAAGATGACATCTGCGTCCAGATATTGTAGATGCTCATAGACTATGTGTCGTGTCCTCCTCACTTTAATACTGTTTGCATTACTTGAAACAAGTTTTAAAGTAAACCCAGCCATGATAATATAACACAAGGAAAAGAGCAGAGACCTGACCCCCATCATCATAAGTCAGAATCTGAGTCCTGATGTCCACCTCCTGTCTCCATGTCTGACTCTACATTAGATTTTGCAGTCTGTGGTTTTCTTTTTATTGGGGGTTGGTCCCTCGTGTCACCGTCACAGTCGTCTTCTATTTTTTTAAATTCAATGTCTAAATCTCCATCAGATTCTGACAAAACCTCAAATCTGTTGGACACAACCATCACTCCTGCCCCACTATTAATCTTTTTTTTTACACTTTGGCCAGTACTATAGCCATTCTCGGGCCTACGGGAGGACGTGTCTTTTTTCCTTCTTTTTATTTGCTGGGTCTTATTCTCTTCAGATAAAGATGGAGACACAGAAGAGGATACCCCCGGCTGCTGCTGGTCTTGTGGCACAACCTCCATGTCCCCCTGTGCTATCTCTGACTGCTGAAGTGTTGGTGCAGTGTTATGCTTGTCTGGCTGGACCTCCTGTCTTGTTACTATAGAACCAGTCATCAAAGCCTCCTCCTCTACAGCCTCTGCCCCCGCCACTAGGTCCTCATCAGGAAGCTCCCGGCAGATGTTGTGCCAGGCATTGGGACAGTCTCTGTGAGGGTGACCGATCTCACCGCATAGATTGCACCTGATGTTTTGGCAATCGCCACTTAGATGACCAGTCTCACCACACAAATTACATTTTATTACTGTACAGGCGTTTGCCAGATGCCCAGGTTTGCCACATTTAAAACACTTTCTGGGCTGACCGGGGTAGAAGCAGACGCCCTTCTCCCTCCCAATGAAGAAGGAGTTGGGTAGGTGTTGTGTGATATTACCATGTTGGCGCAGCTTCACCAGGACCTTCCACCCTCCAGTCCAGATACCGTCATCATCTCTGTTCTTGGTGAGATCAGACACCAGGTCACAATGTCTGCGGAGCCACACCACAATGTCCTGGGGAGGAACAGCTTCATTCCAGAAGATGATGTTGATGATGACGGTATCTGGCTTGGATATGGGAATAAAACTGAATTTATTCCAACCCTCTGTGTCTCTGAACCTGGGGAAGTTGGACCAGAACCTATCCAGATTAGACATGAGCTTAAAGCTGACATCATAGCCCTGTCTATCTGGAAGGTTTATCACTGCCAAGATGTCCGCTGGCACAAACCCCATCTGGTGGCACAGGAGCTCCCTCACCACAAACCTCCTATCTGGAAGGTCCTCCTTGGCACCTCTGTGCCGAAATCGCACCACGTTCCTCCTTTTAAATGCCTGGCCTGTGTAATTGGCGCTGGAGGTGAATGATGGAGCACCACGGCTCCAGGCATTTCTGGGAGGAACCTGGCGGGTACCTGCGTCCTGTCTTACAGGGTTGGGGTCTACTCTAGGGGGCCCTGCTACTGCTGAAGTACTTGTGGGTAAAGGGGGGAAATCCTGCACAGTATTGTGTACCACATCAACTTCCCCATCCACCTCTATATCATTATCAGATAATATATCCCACACAGATTGTGCACCCCCTCCAGCCACCGACCCCTTAGGAACATCACAGTCCTCACCCTCAGTCCGTGCCCCAACATCACCACAGTCCGCACCCCCAGTCCGTGCCCCAACATTAGAGCTCTGCTCCATTACCCCATCACCTTCAAAATGTCCAAAGTCTTGCTGACGAACTGGGACTTCTGGGACTTGTGGTGCCTCTGATGGTTTCTGCTCCTGCTCAGGCCCAGCTGCAGGTTCCTGTGGCTGTTGTTTCTCGCCATCTTGGAAAGAGAACCGTGTGGGCTGTATCAGGGGTCTAGTCCCTTGCTGGGGCTCATCCGGGGTGATGTCCGGTTCCACATCAGGTCTGGGGTCTGCATCAAAGTTCAGATGGTAGTGAGAAAATCGTTCCTGGTTCTTATAGGTCTCTGCCAGTGGCCCCAACTTTTCCAGGATACAGTCCATCTCCTTCACAATGTCAGCCAGCTCTATGCTCAGTGTGTACAGTCTCTTATCATGCAGAGCTTTATACTGGGGATTAGCGGTCTTCAGCATATACACAGAGTCTATCTGCATCTGCAGCATACCCTTCAGGTGCTTGAGCTCCTCCATCCTCCTCACCAGAGCAGGGATCTCCTCCGCCAGCTGTAGCTCTGGTGCCCGGGTGGTCTCTTTGCCTTGTTGTTGGGGTCTGGACAGTCTCTTGGGCTCTTTGAATGTATCAGACCCATGAGCAGATGTATCAGGGACTGGAGCAGGAACAACTTTACAAACACCAGCAGACTTTACCACAGCTTTTCCTGGTGTCACCTCCATAGACCCCTCACCAGTGTTACCTCCGGCCTGGGATCTTGTGCGGCCTGAGCGGGTCATGCTGGAGACCACCTCTTGTTTCTGCAGGTTCTCCTGTAAGGTCTGTCTCTCCAGAGATGTCCTCCTGTGTCTGTGTGCTGGAGAGTGGAGCTGCACACCTGCTGCCTGTGATCCCCTCACCTCCTGTGCACCAACATGTGATCCCCTCACCTCCTGTGCACCAACATGGCCTTGAACTGCAGACCTGTGGTCTCTTACAGAGGCTTCTTTCTTGGAATCTTTAGATTGTTCCCCATACTGTGAGCCTTGACCGGCCGACTGTGAACCATCACTTGTCTCATACACACTTTCTTCTTCTTGTTTTACTTTACTCACATCCAAGTCTTTATCTTCTTTCTTTGCACTGGCAGTGCTTCCATACTGAGGACTTCTGTGTACAAAATCCACTTTAGGATTTCCATCCATATCAGAATGAGTGTTGGAGATTCCCTCCAGTGTAGGCCGAGAAGCCTGGGCCTTGCTTGGGGAGCTTCCCCGCCCAGGGTGGCCCCTCCCTGGGCTTGCTCCAGACATCAGGAGAACCACAGACACACAACCTCACAGCTAGGAGGCAGTATTATAGTAGTTATATTCTTGTATATAGGAGCAGTATTATAGTAGTTATATTCTTGTATATAGGAGGCAGTATTATAGTAGTTATATTCTTGTATATAGTAGCAGTATTATAGTAGTTATATTCTTGTATATAGGAGCAGTATTATAGTAGTTATATTGTTGTATATAGGAGGCAGTATTATAGTAGTTATATTCTTGTATATAGGAGCAGTATTATAGTAGTTATATTCTTGTAAATAGGAGGCAGTATTATAGTAGTTATATTCTTGTATATAGGAGCAGTATTATTGTAGTTATATTCTTGTATATAGGAGCAGTATTATAGTAGTTATATTCTTGTATATAGGAGCAGTATTATAGTAGTTATATTCTTGTATATAGGAGTAGTATTATTGTAGTTTTATTCTTGTATATAGGAGCAGTATTATAGTAGTTATATTCTTGTATATAGGAGGCAATATTATAGTAGTTATATTCTTGTACATAGGAGCAGTATTATAGTAGTTATATTCTTGTATATAGGAGCAGTATTATAGTAGTTATATTGTTGTATATAGGAGGCAGTATTATAGTAGTTATATTCTTGTATATAGGAGGCAGTATTATAGTAGTTATATTCTTGTATATAGGAGCAGTATTATAGTAGTTATATTCTTGTATATAGGAGGCAGTATTATAGTAGTTATATTCTTGTATATAGTAGCAGTATTATAGTAGTTATATTCTTGTATATAGGAGCAGTATTATAGTAGTTATATTGTTGTATATAGGAGGCAGTATTATAGTAGTTATATTCTTGTATATAGGAGCAGTATTATAGTAGTTATATTCTTGTAAATAGGAGGCAGTATTATAGTAGTTATATTCTTGTATATAGGAGCAGTATTATTGTAGTTATATTCTTGTATATAGGAGCAGTATTATAGTAGTTATATTCTTGTATATAGGAGCAGTATTATAGTAGTTATATTCTTGTATATAGGAGTAGTATTATTGTAGTTATATTCTTGTATATAGGAGCAGTATTATAGTAGTTATATTCTTGTATATAGGAGCAGTATTATAGTAGTTATATTCTTGTATATAGGAGCAGTATTATAGTAGTTATATTCTTGTACATAGGAGCAGTATTATAGTAGTTATATTCTTGTATATAGGAGGCAGTATTATAGTAGTTATATTCTTGTACATAGGAGCAGTATTATAGTAGTTATATTCTTGTATATAGTGGACTGGATTGTTAGCCATTCCGGTATTATCTATCTAATAACTTTTATAGAATTTTATCTATAAAATAGCAACATAGAAATTCAATAATTTTAGAAAATATTTTGCTGCCTTGCAAAGCATTTAAGACATACAGTATATTACATGGCTGAAAATATCCCTTCCACAACCTGTCAGATTGGGGAACAGCTGGGCCGCCTCCGGACCTTTCTAGTACAGAACACCAAATGCCTCAACCAAAATGCCCTAAAAATATCACAGGGAGATCTCCATTCAGAAATGTGGATTTTAGTTTTGCTCTAGTTGTCCGTATGTTGCCATCTCTGCTACAACTTATAGAAAGTGGTCGTCTGCCTTCTTTTATAGGGTTAAATGATATTCTAGTCATGATTCGGTTCTCCTATTATTTTGCATATGTATCTCCTATATAGCCCTTTCCTACAATATGAACGACAGACACTGTGTAATGATGTGATGCTGCGGGGATGATCTCCTCCTGAGCGCTGTGGAGGATGCGCGGTCAGAACAGGTGTTATTCGCAGGCAGCAGGTTATATATCCCCGAGGACTCACTGAGCTACATTTTCTCCCAGAAATCTCAGCTTGCGCCGCCATGTCAGAGCGAGAATGGGAGGGGGAGACAACGCAGATGTGAAGGCTAGAACACGGAGAGAAGAGACGCGGTGGGGGTTACCTCGCAGTCCTAACGCTTGGGTCTTCTTAAAGGAAAACAGTGCAGACCAATGGGATCCAAACAGTTAACTGAGCTTTATCACCTACAGGGGTACAGCAGTCTTTTTGGGTGCAATTCTCAAAAGAGGCACAAAAGATTTACACTTACTTTCACACTTTTTCTTTAAAGGGGTACTCCGGTGAAAAACATTTATTTATTTATTATTAACTGGTGCCAGAAAGTTAAAGAGATTTGTAAATTACTTCTATGTAAAAATCTTAATCCTTCCAGCTGCTGTATACTACATTTAAATGTCTTTTCTGTCTGACCACAGTGCTCTCTGCTGACACCTCTGTCTGTCTCAGCAACTGTCCAGAGTAGGAGAGGTTTGCTATGAGGATTTGCTCCTGATCTTGATAGTTCCTGAGACAGACAGAGGTGTCAGCAGAGAGCACTGTGGTCAGACAGAAAATACATTTAAAAAGAAAATAACTTCTTGTGGAGCATGTACTGCAAGGATTAGGATTTTTAAATAGCAGTAATTTACAAATCTGTTTTATGTTCTGGCACCAGTTGATTAAAAAAAATATAGTTTTTCACCAGAGTACCCCTTTAATGGGGTTTTCCAGCTAAAGACATGTTATCTCCTATCCAAAGGATCTCCATACGGCACCCACAACCTCTGTTTTTCCGGGACTTAGTACATGATGTCACACTACGCCACCTTGTGACGTCACATCACGCCCCCTCCATTCATGTCTATGGGAGGGGGCGTGATGGCATCACGTCTCCAGTCCTAGAAACACGGAGGTTTCCAAGACTGGAGCAGCAGTCCAGCATAGAATGCGGGGGCTGCACGGTGATCGAGGGGGGGTCCCTGTGGCGGGCCCCTTGCAATCAGACATCTTATCCCCTTTCCTTTGGATAGGGAATATCATGTCTTTTGCCGAAATATCCCTTTAACCTTTTCTTTCCTTTAGTTTCAGGGTCCTGTTGCCTTCACAGGAGACCCCTTTCTGGTCTGTGTTACTTCACTCAGGACCTGTTTGGCGTTTCCTGTCTTGTACCTGGCAACTATTTTGTTTTTCAGTTCAAGCATTCCAGATGATAACTTAGGGCCCAGAAAGGTTTTCTCTGCACCACTCCATGTCCAACTGAGGCCCCCAATCCTCTTCCCATCACAGCTAGGGGGTGGTCAGGTTTATCTAGGCCCCACGCACAGGAGAACCACAGTACCACTCTTTCTACTATCCCATCCCTTTTCCTATAGTTCTGAATTCATCAGGCCTACTATAGGGCACACTGATAGACCTTGCTTTTCTGGCTATTTCACATGGCTACATGGTAAAAATTTTCATTTGTAGATTTTCAATAGCCTACCAGGGCTAGGGGGTTCCCCTCAGTTTTTTTTTTTTTTAAACAGACCTTTCTACAGTCTCCCCCTGGTATGAACACCAAACCGCTCAACCTCTACAGGTTACCTATACCAGCATATTTGTCATTGAGCCGGAGACTCTCCTGAACAGCTCCATCTGCCCAACTACCTGTACACCGGTGCCTCTTTAGTCTACACTTTCTCTAGCTCTCCTGCATAGGGGCACAAGGAAGGTCAGACAGACCAGATCAAGAACACATGGGCAGAATAAGTAGAAAAGCTGCAGACAAAGGGTTAATCAGAGACAAACTAAAGCCAGAACCCAGAGGACAGCGCAGTACACAAACAAAATCAAAAGCAACTAGGACAAGCAAGGGTCATACAGGGAGAGTAGCGTGGTACAAAATCAGCGGACAGAAAGGATTGTTAGTAGACAGGCAGAGGTCATGTCACTAGAAGTTGAATCAAAATATGGAGGAGTAAAAATGCTGGGGAAAGGCAAAACCACAATCACGGGTAACTCACCTAGTAAGTTATCTATTAAAATCTCCAGCTGCTGGAAGGTTTCAGTAGGTGCTCCCTCCTCCTGATAGGCTCTGCCAGCTGCATCATACAGTGCTAAACAGTAATGCTCAGGGCTGTTATCAGGACTATGCACCAAGTGAGAACTGGAGGTGTCGTGGGACCAGGGTAAGTGCATATATTACAAGAGTCCTATCAGTTCATCCCTCTATATACCCACTGAACTCTATACCTGCAGCTAAACCAGCAGCATATCAGAGAAAGCAGAACTAGTGCCCCCCAGAGGCAGCATCTACCCAGAATGCTCAGTTTTCATAGTTCTAAGTGCAGAAAAGACATTCGTGGGTGGACAACCAACACAATTCTGTATCCACAGCACGGAGATCTCTAGAACTACTGCAAAACAAGCCGGGAGCCTGTACGCGGACCTGTCTGACTGCGGAGTGTCACCAAGAAGTGTTATATATTTCAGGAACAAGATAAAAGAGACTTTTCTGGTAATTCTACAGGAAGATAATCTGGATTAATCTACATATGTGTAGATGAGAAATTATAACTTACTTTATCACTAAGATTCAGCTGCTTTGAAGAGACATTTTCCATACTGATGGTCTTAGCGTTTCTGCTCAGCTTATAGATAGGGGGCATAACAAGATGGTATACAACATTAGAGTAGGAAAGTGGGATATCAAAGGCACAATAAAGCAAAGTATAAAAATGACAGGTCGGTAAGAGGGTGCTCTACGATGGGACACTTTGCCCTCTGAGTTATCTCACCATATGCTTGATGTCCAGCGAGGTAGGATGCAAAACAGGATTTCTTTATTTTGGACACATGGTCAGCACATAAAACCGACGCGTTTCGGGTCAGGCAGGACCCTTAATCATGGCATGATTACTGTTATGTTGTTTCAGTGTCCTTGAGACTTTTCGGTTTACTGTCATACCGTATCATTTATTTTTAACTTGATCTCTGTATTCTACTGTGAATCTGTACATTTGCCTTGATATTATGCTGTTTTGTTCTAGGCGAGCTAATAAAATAAATGGATGAACAGTGGCTCACCTCCCTTCCTGTAGCTTAGTATCTTTGCTGTATATCACCCGAACTATACAGTGGTCCCTCAAGTTACAATATTAATTGGTTCCAGGACGACTACTGTATGTTGAAACCATTGTATGTTGAGACCATCATTCTATGGAAACCTGGTAATTGGTTCTGAAGCCACCAAAATGTCATCCAAAAATAGGAAAAAGGGAGGATTAAAGAAAAATAAGTAGAAAACTAATACAGATAAAGCAAATCCTTACATATAAAAGTAAGAAAGATCTGCCGGGAGCTGTAAATCATTGTCTATTTCAGCGTTTCCCAAAGAGGGTGCCTCCAGCTGTTGCAAAACTACAACTCCCAGCATGCCCGGACAGCCTTCGGCTGTCCGGGCATGCTGGGAGTTGTAGTCTTGCAACAGCTGGAGGCACCCTCTTTGGGAAACACTGGTCTGTGTAGAAGACAGGAGCTTCTTCAGGGTCCTGTACAGTACACACAATGTCCTAAAAAATTTAAAATGGAGCCGCCCTCACCTGATGTCCAAAGGAGCAGCTAACCCTGGTACAGGTAAGGAGTACAGAACATGTTATACCTCCCTGTACTGTAGGGGGCGCTACCAGACAGCCAGTCAGTGCATACGCTTCAGTAATACAGGGGTTTTACAAGTGAATGTCCATTCTGATTGGTCAGTTCTTCCAGCCCTTGACATATTTTGCAGATGCCATAGCATGTTGAGTCTGGTTTCAAGTTACAATGGTCCAGAAAAGAACATTGTATATTGAAACTATTGTATGTTGAGGCCATTGTAAGTTGAGGGATCACTGTACACTATAAAGGGGTACTCCGGGAAACTAAACCCGTAGCCGATCCTTTCCCTCTCCCCAACCTATGTATTTGTCTAAATATCATTCATCATTACCTATATAGAGCAGTTTCCTACATGAAGGGAGTGAGAGAAAGATGTCATTATCAGATCCACCTTGTCATTTTGCAAAGCCCTCACTGAGAGAAGCCCCCACCCTCCTGGAAGACAAACACCACATGATTTTTGACTTCACAGACACACCTCCCCTCCCTTCTCTGTGTGAGGATCTTGCTGGAAGTAAAAAAGCTCAGTGTCTCCTCGGCTCATATCGCTGCTCTTTTCCTGCTGTAGATCTTATCACTGACTGCTGCCATGAATATCATGATTTATTGCTGGGGGAAGGATAGTTTGAAAGAAAAGACATGTACAGTGTGTTTACAACAACACAGCATACACACAGATAGCAAAAGCAATTGGCTGGCAGCCATTACACGGAGCTGCATTGACTGCTGGGAGTTGTAGTCTGGGCTACAAGCAAGAATCACACCGGGGACACAGAACAGGTATTGTGATGGCTTTGGGCCATTTTTATTTTTATTAACTTCCCCAGACACCCCTTTAAGAAAAAGGGGCAGACTCTTTTAGGCTACTGCTGCCTGTAAGGGGATTGCTATTTTTTCAATAGTATCCAACAAAATTGTTACAACAAATATTGTTACAGTGTTTCCCAAGAGAGTTCACAATACTCATGATCCCTCCCCATAACAGCACTCTGTGAGTGTCCACCTACCCACCCCAGGTGTGGCATCTCATCACTTTGTGGCTTCCTTGGCACTTCCCAACAGCAAAAAGTGTGGCTGTGTTGTTTTAGGCACCAATGGTTTGGTTCAGTTCACGTATGCGTACAAACATCTGAACGCAACATCACTGCACAACATGACAACATCAATGAGGGCTTCGGGCCAGGCCTAGTGCAGTCTGACTTTCACATCACAAAACTTCAGATCCACACTCCTCAATTTGGGGGTTGTAGAATCAGGGAGACAAGCATTAAGTGTCCCAGCCTGCTATACCTTTTTATGTTAGCTTATTATTTTAAATGTTTTGTTGTGGCAGATTTACCTTTGGGGTAAGATTCATTCCATGGGTGTCTGTCCACTACCAATCTCTTGAGGCAAGATTGCCTGTCAATGGTAAACTGTCTGATACCTTAAAGGGGAATTCCACCCAAAAAGAATAGGGGATAAGATATCTGTTCGTGGGGGTCCCACCGCTAGGACCTTCCGCAATCTCAGTGCAGCATCTGGCATTCAGTGCCGGGTGCTGCACCAATCTCGGAAATGCTGAGTTTCTGAGATGGAGACGTGATGCCACGCCCCCTCCTGTACACATGAACGGAGGGGGCGTGGCTTGATGTAATATCTCTGCCTTGGAAGCCTAGCGTTTCCTAGACTGGAGCAGCACATACAGAATGTGGGGTGCTCCACGGAGAGCGCAGGAGGTCCCATCGGCAGGATCTCCACAAACAGACATAATATCCTCTATCCTTTGGTGGAATACCCCTTTAAAGGACAAGTATCCTGGAAAAAAACATATCCCCTATGCGAAGGATAGGGGATAAGTTTCAGATCGCAGGAGGTCTGAGCGCTGGGCCCCCCAGTGATCTCCTGTTTGGAGCCCCTGTTCTCCTTCAGAGCGGCGCATCACAACCCCCGCCTGAACTGAAGCCACACCCATCAATCGGGTCAACATGATTCTTGCAAAAATTAAGCATATTATGTGAGATGTTATCTCAAGCCGGTTTGAGGAGCTTTCTTGGCACTTATAATACTAATGTCTTGGAAAGTGTTGGTCTTCCCCCATTTCTTGCCATATAAAATACGGTACACAGTACAGTATATACGAACTTACTGAATCCTATTTCCCATGAGATACGTTCTCTTCCCAGCGTTGGGTTCCCTCCTCCTCGCTCTACACGCTGTATTGATGTACAAGAAGGAAAATGTGTGGGATCGAACATAAAACATTAGGGCATCCAGATATAGCCACGAGATATCGCACCGTGGCAGCGCCAGTCTTCATAGAGTAACTTTCTCAGACCACCCACTGTTCTACGACAGCATGACCATCATTTCACCACAGGGTTTAGTGACTACTTAGGAGAATGTTATAGATATACCAACATATAGTATATATTGTACATCTAGGTGAGTTCAGATAGTTATTTCAGCTCCATGAAGGGGTCGTCTATCTCTTTTAATGTGCAGATTTAAATGCATCTGGTTCCCACACAAGCTCTTTGTATATAGTGATCTATGGGGTATGGTTGGATTAGTTGTGGTCCCCTTGCAGTTCTCAATAGTTCTAATGGTCATATCTATTGTCTTCCATTATTTTCTTCCGGACATCGGAGCTGCGGGATGGTGAGGTCAGACGTTCTCAGGGCACTCAGAAGGCTACGACCGTTTCATGCGCAATGACGCACTTCTTCCGGCCTCAGCCTTGCTGAGGCCGGAAGAAGTGCGTCATTATGCATGAAACGGTCGTAGCCTATATGGCACTTCTATGGCCCATATAGACCAAGTGCTCAGTCAGTCCCCTATTGTGGTCATGTTCCATTAATGGGATTGAATATAAGGTGGATTTCATAAACAAGTCTCCTGATACATTAAAACCCAGCAAACTAATGATTAAAGATGGAGCTACAAGTCATGTTTATAAGATAGTTTGTATGGAGTTAAGTTCATTTTATAGTCTATTATCATTCACAATGTCTCCACCAGATCTGTAAACTATTTGAGTTTTTTTCGACCTGTCAACAACCTGTCATGGGCTTTGGATTTGCCTTCAAGGCAAAACTAAATTGTGTTGATTGTGTGTTATGTGGATATATATATATATATATATATATATATATATATATATATATATATATATATGTATATATATATATATAAAAATCATGCATAGTGATGAGCGGCAGGGGCCATGTTCGAATTTGCGATATTTCGCAAATATATGGATGAAAATTCATCCAATGTTCGCGAAATCTGCATATTCGCTATGTTCGTTCCTTTTTTTCGTAAAGACATTTTCATAGTGCGCATGCACAATTATATATTTCACCAAAAAGAAGGGAGAGATCAGTGTCCAGTCTGGAAGTGGCGATATTCGCATTAAAAAATTGCATTAAAAAAACGAATATTCGTCATTACGAATATATAGCACTATATTTTAAATATTCACAAAATCGCAAAGTGGCGCTATTTGCGGTAAAAATTTGCATTTCAAATGTCCGCGCTCAACACTAATCATGCATTTGGCAAGTCTTTAGAACTTTTCACTTTTTTCACATTTTGTTATGTTGCTCTTAAAGGGGTACTCCGGTGGAAAACTTTTTTTTTTTTTCAACTGGCTCTAGAAAGTTAAACAGATTTGTAAATTGTATATTAAAAAATCTTAATCCTTCCAGTACTTATCAGCTGCTTATACAACAGAGGAAGTTGTGCAGTTCTTTCGAGTCTGACCACAGTGCTCTCTGCTGACACCTCTGTCCATGTCAGGAACTGTTCAGAGAAGGAGCAAATCTTCATAGCAAACCTCTCCTGCTCTGGACAGTTCCTGACATCAAGTTTCCCCATCATTCTGCACTTACTCTTCCATAATGACAAAGTGATAACAGAATGTTACAAATCTTTCCTAATTTATTGAAAAAGAAAACTAAAATCTTACAGTGACATAAGTATTCATACCTTTTACTCAGGACATAGGTGAAGCCCCTTTGGCAGTGATTCCGGCCTCCAGTATTCTTGGAGATGAGGCCACAAGGTTTAAACACCTGGATTTGGGGATTTTCTGCCGTTCTCTGCAGATTCTCTCAGGTTCTGTCAGGTTGGATCGGAACCATCAGTAGAAGCAGTTTCAGGTCTCTCCAGAGATGTTCCTTTGGGTTCAGGCTCTGGCTGGGCCACTCAAGGACATTAACAGAGATGTCCCTAAGCCGCTCCGGTTTTGTCTTGGCCATATGCTTAGGGTCATTGTCTTGGTCACCTGTTTTGCACCCTTTTCACCCGATTACCTAGTTGTTCCTTCTTCCATGTAAGAATTAGGGAGACCACTGTGCTCTTGGGAACTTTAAAGGATAACTGTGGTGAAACATTTTTCATTTACCCTGTGCCCTGGCTGCAAAAACTAAAAAAAAAAAAAAAACTTTAACTCACCTTCCGATGTTCCCCCATTGCACCGATATTGGCATCCTGGTCCTCCAGTGCTGGTCTTCTTCCTTCTTCCTGGGCACGGTGACTCATACTGCACTCAATATATCGCCTGGGCCCCGCCTTCTCCCTGCTGCCCAGACTCCTAACAGGAGGACATTGCTGCGGTCGACGATACACTGAGCGCAGTATTAGTCACTGTGCCCAGGAAGCAGGAAGAAGACCAGCACCGGAGGACCGGGATGCCAATATCGGCGCAACGGGGGAACATCGGAAGGTGAGTTAAAGTTTTTTTTTTTTAGTTTTTACAGCCCAGGCACAGGGGAAATGGAAAATGTTTCACCACAGTTCTCCTTTAAAGGCAGCAGAAATCTTTTGGTCCCATTCTCCAGATCTGTGCCTCCACTGTCTCTAAAGAGAAGCAGGGAAAGCTGCTGGAGAGGAGCAGAGTCAAAGAGACACAAATAATCTGCTAAGAGCTCTAGAAAGTGTCCCGCTTAGTACTGAATTCACAGCTGCTGCTTAGTACTGCTCTATAATGTCCTCCAAGCTGCAGCTGCTTTTGAGGGTGCTATAGAGATATAAAGAAATAGGATCCCTTTTTCTGTGTATGTACAGTTCATGGGAGACCTCATGGCAACTAGTATATAACCACTAGCTCAGGGACAAATAAAAATAATACATGGAGCCCGCAGAAGGTAAAACTGGAACCTTTTTTTTTTTTGTGACAGGTCCACTTTAAGCCTAAACCTAGGATTAAAATGATGCTTAATTATTCTCTATTACTCTCTATTGATTGTTAACATGTAAATTTGCACAAAATTACTCAGATTCGCATTAATTTTAAAATTTGCATGAAATGTAAATTTGCACAACATTTTTTAGATTGACATTCATTTTAAAATTTGGGGGAAACTTGATTTGTGTAAAATATCTAAAACCACAGTTACGCTTTAAACGACAGGTGCCGGTGTTCATTGACAGCAAGCTGAAATTTTCAATACCACGAGAAATGGATACAGAAAGTTTAAGGCAGAATTGTATCCCTGTTCATTATTACAAGGAATTAGCTTTATTTTCCCAAAGCGGAACATCCCCGCGAACGACGGTTCAGCGCCACTGAATAAGAAGCGGCGCAGAGATCTCAATAGGCAGAACTTCCTTCCCTAATTCGCTGTGAAGCACCTTCTTCCGTATAGTGACATCTCCTTGTCATTTGACATAATCGATGTTCCATAATTAACTGGCTTATTAAGAATTAGTTTAGTGGTGTGAAGTGGAAAGGCGCTCTCCTTATCCATTTAAAGAAAGCAATTTACCCTCGTCATATAGGAGTAAGTCCCATTTATCTCTGCCTAGGACTAATTATTACTGTACGTTACGAGAGGGAAGGAGCCGAGCCGCATAAGGATAATGCCCGCCATCATCTGATGATGCCAATTTTCGTTTCCTTGAAGAATAGACGCTCTTCAACCTGTTTTAGCAATTTTCTTTAAAATGCGAGCGGCATTATATGAAATGAGGTTCAGACTTAGTGATGTTTTTGGAAGTCGTTCAAATCTCATTGTCGTACTTTAACTCCTGTCATTTATACACAATTAACTCGACAAACAAGACGACTCTGGAGGGTAACGTTTATATCATACACATTATGCCTCAGAACCTGCGTGGAATACTTTCTGTATCCTAAATACACCTTCAGGCTTCAATTAGGAGGGGAAAAAAACAACATACATACGAAATGCGTTTTGTTTTTTGTTTTTGCTCTAGACCAGTGGTCTTAATCTGTGGCCCTCCAGATGTTGCACAACTTCAACTTCCAGCATGCCCGGACATGCTGATTCATCAGAGGAATGATAAAAGAAAACATGTCGGGGAGTTCTCTGTTACGGTTGAGTCCCTGTAGGCCAGTGGTCTCCAAACTGTTGCCCTCCAGATGTTGCACAACTTCTACTCCAGGCATGTCCGGAAAGCATGGCTTCTTGGATCTTTCAGGGAGAATGTGAAAAAAATTCTGATGATTCTTTCTAGGAATGATAAAATAAAACACGTCGGGGAGTTCTCTATTAGGGTTTAGTCCATGTAGGCCAGTGGTCTCAATCTGTGGCGGTCCAGATGCTGCAAAACTTCAACTTCCAGCATGCCTGGACAGAACTTTATAGAGTGGTTCAGAGCAGTTTTAAAGGAGATATCCAGTCCTGAAAAACTTGTCCCCTATACTAAGAATAATAGGGGATAAGTTTCAGATCGTGGGGGGGGGGGGGGGGGGGTGGGGGCTGACCTCTGGGGCCCCCCATGATCTCCTGTACGGGGCCCCTGCAGTTTGCGGGAAGGGGCGTGTTGACCACTGCACAAAGCGGAGTCTGACACGTCCCCTCAATACAACTCTATGGCAGAGAGCCGGAGCGCTACCTTCGGCAATCTCCGGCTCTGCCATAGCGATGTATTGAGGGCGTGTGTTGGCCGTCACTTCGTGTGGTGGTCAACACGTCCCCTTCCTGCGAGCTGCCGGGTCCCCATACAGGAGATTGCTGGGGGCCCCAGTGATTGGACCCCCTGCGATCTGAAATGTATCCCCTATCCTTAGGAAAGGGGATACATTTTTCAGGACTGGACTACTCCTTTAAGATAGGGTCAAATATTGTCCTTCCCCCTTCGACTTGAATTGGCAAAGTGAAGTCCTATTGGCCAGCATTTATCATTGTAGGTGTAAGTGAAGCATTTATCATTGTAGGTGTAAGTGAAGCATTTATCATTGTAGGTGTAAGTGAAGCATTTATCATTGTAGGTGTAAGTGAAGCATTTATCATTGTAGGTGTAAGTGAAGCATTTATCATTGTAGGTGTAAGTGAAGCATTTATCATTGTTGGTGTAAGTGAAGCATTTATCATTGTAGGTGTAAGTGAAGCATTTATCATTGTAGGTGTAAGTGAAGCATTTATCATTGTAGGTGTAAGTGAAGCATTTATCATTGTAGGTGTAAGTGAAGCCTTTATCATTGTAGGTGTAAGTGAAGCCTTTATCATTGTAGGTGTAAGTGAAGCATTTATCATTGTAGGTGCAAGTGAAGCATTTATCATTGTAGGTATAAGTGAAGCATTTTTCTACACCTTTATTAAATGGTCACAGAGCATTTCATACATTTTGTGCAGGTCACATTTTCTGAAATTTCTCTCTTCACATACACCAAAAAGCTAAGTCTGGGCTGGTGTAGTTTTAGGCGCAGTTCATAAAACCCTTCCATATCATGTGTATTGCCAAAATCTGTGGATTGCAACTCAAAATCAGCAGCAATGTGTAAACCAAAAGACGCAAGAAAAGGCGCAAATGAACCCTGCTTGCGCCTTTTTTGTGCCTTTTGTAAACACAAAAAAAAAACAGTCTAAAGACAATGATAAATGTCAGCCAATACATACTATTTCCCTGGAAATGGACCGAAAATAATATGACCAAGTTCTGACCACTCAAGTCAATGGACAACGCGTCTCAGTTTAGCTTTACCTGTTATCTGCACTTATTTCAGCATAGTCACCTCCACCTTCAGATCTGCTATAGACAGCAGCTTATATGATTCATACCACGGAACATATGTCAAATTTTTAAATCAAGGAACTCACAGACCTTAGTTGGTTCTGACTTTTTCATATTTGTTTTTTATTTTTCACCCTTTATCGCCATGAGATTTATTTTTTATTTTTTTATTCATAAAGAAATTCTCATATTATAACAATGGTAGCGGAAAGGTGTTGGAGCCTGGAGTTGCCAAGGTAGAGCTCTACATGGGGAAAAAGCCAACACTGTGAAGTCGGCATTGTAGTGAGATATAACACTTAAAGGGGTACCCCGCTGCTCAGCGTTGGGAAAAAACTGTACCGAATGCTGGAGCCGGCGCCGGGAGCTCGAGGCCTTACTATACCTTTTTGTAGCTTTTCTTTGTATCTATTTGCCTCTTTCTCAGTATACAGCTCCCTCTTCCTCCTCCCCTGTCCACAAATTTCTTCAGAAAAGGGTTATTTTTCCGTTACATTGTGCAACATTTCCCATATTCGCTTGAACTAATGATTTATGCAAATCTTGTTGAGAAGTCAGCGACCATTTAAAGGGGTACGCCACTGCCCCAGCAATCGGAACATTTTGTTCTGAACACTTGGAGCAGGTGATGAAGTTGTGATGTCACTGCCACGCCCCCTCAATGCAAGTCTATGGGAGGGGGCGTGGCATCACGATAGCTTGTACCACGCATAGAAAATCTGCCAAACATAGTCTGTCAGTCGGATGGTCACCTCCACATCTGGATGCTCTCCAATACCTGAATTAAACTCCAGAAACAACCATTTGCCCGTGTTGCACCGGCCTTCACGATCACCATTTTTTACTTAAAGGGGTACTCTGCCCCTAGAAATCTTATCCCCTATCCAAAGGATAGGGAATAAGATGTCTGATCGCGGGGGTCCCGCCACTGAGGACCCCAACTATCTCAGCTGCAGCACCCCAGACATCCGTTGCACGGAGCGAACTACACTCCAGGCCGATGGCGATGCAAGATGGAGGCTTGTGACGTCATGGCAAGACCCTGCTCATGACATTATGGCCATGCCCCCTCAATGCAAGTCTATGGGAGGGGGCGTGACATATGTCACGCCCCCTCCCATAGACTTGCAATGAGGGGACGTGGCTGTGATGTCAAGAGCGGGGTATGGCCATGAGCCATCACGAGCCTCCGGCGCTGCACTCGACGGATTAAACAAATGCCGGGTGCAGCAGGGATAGGGTATAAGATGTCTACGGTGGAGTACCCCTTTAAGCATAGCTAAATTGTTGCTGACCAAAAGGAAAAAAAAATGGATATTCAAATGAGATACATTCTAAAAATCTAATATATAATCTATCTATTTACCATATAGGAAAATGGTGGCAGCACTGGTTATCCTGCTTGTATACATTTCAGAATCAATGTTGACCCCACTTGGCAATTTCCTGCTTATGGGACTATTTATATTTGGCTACTATTTGATTACATTGAATTTCGGGTGACTTTGTTCTATATTACTATGACTTTATTGTATCAAATATGTAAGAATATATCAAATAATATTACACAATATTGTTATGTTTATATTTCATTATTTGATATCAGGTTATATTTCATTATAATATTCTATACTTTTAGGTTACATCAGGTAGAAACACACACTAGAGACAAATACTATGTATGCGAGTGCAACTCTATTTATTATTCACTTTATCCATCACAGAACAACACTGTTTCCCTTAGGAATCGCTCAGAGATTTTATCTTGTTAAAATTGCATGCTTGGCTTGGTGTCATGGCTTGTGCACTCCAATGCAGGGTTTTGCTGGCTCTTCCTGAATGCCAAAATTGATAGCAGATTTTATGCAACATGGTATTTGTGCTCTGTGAAAACACACAAAATCAGGTTATATTAGAAAATGCAATCTCTTAAATGACCACATCTATGCACATGATATGCTCCATTATTCAAACATGCTGAACTTCCCCAGGAGCCCGGAGGACATGCATATATTGTTGTTGATTATGGGAAATCTTCATAGAAGAGAAGACAACTGGTGCGGTATCCTATGGTTCACTAAAGGTCATAAAAATAATGGAAAAAAAAAATATATTCTACAAGTGGGCATGGTCCAGAATTTAAAGGGGGGTTGTAAGGAAATATAAAGATAGAGCATCAATGTGAAATCTGTCAGTATTCTATCCCACCAGAAGTACCGTATTTTTCGCTGTATAAGACGCACTTTTCTTCCCCAAAACTGGGGGGAAAAAGTCGGTGCGTCTTATACGGCGAATACACCCCTATTGCGGCGATCCCTGTGGCCATCGACGGCCGGTACCTGCGGCTAATACAGGACATCACCGATCGCGGTGATGCCCTGTATTAACCCTTCAGACGCGGCGATCAAAGCTGACCGCCGCGTCTGAAGGGAAAGTGACACTAACCCGGCTGTTCAGTCGGGCTGTTCGGGACCGCCGTGATTTCACCGCGGCGGTCCCGAACAACCCGACTGAATAGCCAGGTTAGTGCTTACAGGACACCGGGAGGGACCTTACCTGCCTCCGTTCAGGGATCCCCTGTATGGCCGGCGCTCTCCTTCCTCGTCGTCGCGTACGTGCGTTGGCGTCCGTAACGACGTCATGCCGGCGACGGAGAGCGAGGATACCCGGCCGGCAGCAGAGACGTTCCAGAGTGACGGGGACACAGCGACAGCGATGGAGCGACATCCAGGGCAGCGGTGACGGGTCCGGAGCGGCGGGGACACGTGAGTATTACCTCCTATGCAGTGGTCTTCAATCTGCAGACCTCAAGATGTTGCAAAACTACAGCTCCCAGCATGCCCGGACAGCCAACGGCTGTCCGGGCATGCTGGGAGTTGTAGTTTTGCAACATCTGGAGGTCCGCAGGTTGAAGACCACTATTGGGTTCAAAATCTTTATTTTTTTAGATTTTGTCCCTAAAAATTGGGTGTGTCTTATACGCCGGTGCGTCCTATAGGGCGAAAAATACGGTAATACCAATCAGCAGAACGAAGGGCTAGGTCCATTTCAGTGCTTATCTGGTGTGACTATCCCAGAGGAAATTAACCATCTTCTGGGTTAGATGGCTCTTCTTCATAATGGCTGTCCATGGTAGGGATCAGTGCAGACCTGGGTCAAGCGCCAACCCCTGTCCCTACCTACTTTGATGATCCACCCTTAATGGCGACCCCCAACTGGGCGACAGACAGTCTCTACACTGGACAAGAAGCATTAAACATATCACCTACACTCTCCTTGGGAAAGGATATGTAATCAAATACCATTGGATAGCAAAACATTATCACAATTATATAACCTACATTTCCCACAAAAAAAGATATAATCCAATACAATCAGGTCAAAAAAACTTTATTTATAATTTATAATACATTAAAAAAAAGACTCAATTAGAAGACAGACACTTCTAACCCATAAAAAATATTTATCTTTTTTGCTGGCAAGTGTAGGTTATATAAGAAGCATTAAACAGTCTACGTCAATAACGCAGGAAAAAGCGTACTAAATCAAAAGACAAAGAGTAAACAGGAGCAAGCAAGAGGGTAAGGAACAAGAGGGCAAAACAGAGTCAGGACAGGCAAGGGCCAAACCTAGAGAGCCGTGAAGTACAAAGTCAGTAGGCAGGAATAACCACAGATCAGGAGGTCGAACAGTACAGGAACACAGGGAACAGGAACGCTAGTGATGGAACAAAGCACAATCACAGGCCAAGAGACGCAGATCAATTTAAATCTCGTGCAGCTGGGAAATGCCAGCGCCGGCACCATAGCTCATTGGCTTGGCGCTCTCACTTTCTTAAAAAAGGTATTTCACTCACTTACAAAGTAGAGATGACAAGGGAACCTGTCGGGTGCCCCCAGAAGTGGACAGAAGCCGGGCAAGGTATATATGTAACAAGGCAATACTAATAATGTTCATGCAAAGGAGAGAAATTTAGTTTAAAATGACCTTGGCCTAGCCCGCGGGCTCCAACTCATTTCCAAAGATGCCAGTACACCTTATATTAAAACTCTCTGCTGCCGACACATTTGGCCAACTAGCCATGTGTATAAAGTCCTCCCAACTCTCCCCCCACATGATGTTGGTGAAGAGAAGGGTTGTGCCTGTTGGATCATTACTGCCCGACCCTTTAGTTCTCGAAGGGTTAAACCAGTACCAAAGCTCCGCATTCCCAGCCTGTGACATGATGTCACAGCTACAAGGGAGAGAACATATCTGATATGGAAGATCTCTGCACTATGGCTAACAACATTACAATAGTAAGCTGCTTTATTATACGTTTAGACACCATGCCCAGATTGTTTCTTTTGCTGGACTAACTTAAAGAGGTACTCCGCCCCTTGACATCTTATTCCCTCTCCCTGCTGCACACGGCATTCGTTTAATGCATCCGGTGCAGCGCCGGAGGCTCGTGACATCACGGCAACGCCCTGCTCGTGACATCACAGCCACGTCCCCTCAATGCAAGTCTATGGGAGGGGGCGTGACGGATGTCACGCCCCCTCCCATAGACTTGCATTGAGGG